>NW_028261391.1:49198892-49358892 GCF_051295495.1 Thamnophis sirtalis
GTAGGCAGGAACTCCAAGTCAATCCAGAATGATATAGATGTTAATACAAAGAACTGAGCAAATTAAAATGGTGAAATAGTCCCAGGGAAATATTTTTCAAAGAAAAATGAGGAGCCACCATTTTTTTCCACACGAGCATACCTCCAACCTCTGTGCCCCTCCCATCTGGGAAATCCAGGAAGGAACACTCACGGCTTCTCTAGGCAAAGTGTTTCCTGCAGCTCTATAGTACTTGGTCATTTTTTCTTATAAAATGAGGTAAAAGGGGCGCAGGGGGGCGTTTTGTTGCTTTAACATTTTAATATCTTCAATGAAAGTACTGAGACATAGAGAGTGATTAGACAGGGTGTCTTTTGTCTTGCCCTGGTTAGGATTTCTTAAGCAAATCCACTGGGCTTTCAACATGAAGCCAGAAAATCGGGACCTTTTAAAAATGCCCCGGGACACGGGACAAATTGTTATAAAGCATGAACGTCCCTCTGAAAGCAGGACGTCTGGTCACCTTAGGTAAAACTAAAGGGATCATTGTCGATTTCAGAAAAGGCAGGCATAGACATATAACTCTGTGTATTAACAATTCAACTGTGGAGATGGTTAGTAGTATCAGGTTTTTGGGTATGCAGCTGGCAAGGAAGTTATCTTGGTCACTCAAAAGTGAGACACTGGTGAAATGCGCACAGCAGCGCCTCCATTTTCTGCATCGGTCAAGAAGAGCACATCTTCCTTCCCCAATTCCTACAACTTTCTATAAAGGGGCGATTGAAAGTAACCAACTGTTGTATTACTGTGTGGTTTCAAAGTATTACTGTTTTAGACAGGAAGGATGTTCAGGAGTGGTAAGGATGACAGAAAATATTATTGGAAGTTCATTTCCTTCCTTCCTTCCTTCCTTCCTTCCTTCCTTCCTTCCTTCCTTCCTTCCTTCCTTCCTTCCTTCCTTCTTTCAAGACATAGCATATAAGCAAAGCTCAACCAGCATCTGCAGTATTATCTGAGACACTACATATCCTCTCCATAACCTGTTTTCTTCGTAGCCTTTTGGGAAGAGGCTTTGCAGTATCCAAAGCAGAACAACTAGATTTTGTAATAGCTTTATATCATATCATATCAATGTTGTTAACTCTCAAGTCTCTTTATTCTGCTATGCAGTCTAAATTAATGTGTGTGTGTGTGTGTGTGTGTGTGTGTGTGTATGGATATATATACCATATTTTTTGGAGTATAAGACACACCTTTTTCCCTCAAAAAAAAGGCTGAAAATCTGGGTGCATCTTATACACTGAATACAGCATTTTTTGCTCCCCGAAACCCCATCCTCTTCACCAAAATGGCCATGCATAGTCTTTAGGAAGCTTTCAGAGTGCTCCTGAGGGCTGGAGAGGGCAGAAATGCACAAAAAACAGATCAATTTTTGCTAAATTTTGCTCCCCAGCCCCCAGGAGCACTCTATAAGCCTTTTAAAGGCTATTCATGCCCTTTTTTGACAAAAATGCGCCGTTTTTTGCTCATTTCCCCCCTCCCCAGAGCACTCTACAAGCCTCCTAAAGGCTATTCATGCCCCCTTTTTTTGAAAAAAAAAACGGGATGTTTTTGGGAGGTCTGCAGAGTGCAAAAACTTTTTTTAAAAAAATTGCCTTTCAAAACCTTGGTGCGTCTTATACTCCGGTGCATTTTATATTCCAAAAATATGGTACATATATATTCTTTTGAGAGCAGGCATCAGAATTTTATTTTTTAATGTGTGCTGGTGTGTTTACAGAAAAAAGTGGCAATAAAGGTTATCTTATTGAATTGGTTTCCTTAGCTCACTGTCTCAGTGAAGACTGAATCAGTTCTCAACTATAATATTATAGCAATTTATTCATCTTACATTTTTACTTGACCAATACATTTAAAGCTTCACTCCTATACTTACTTACATATGAATTACATTGATTTAATTGGGATTTATATCTGAAAAGATATGTTTTACTGTAGCATTTAATTTTTATGCTTTGTATTGGGGAGAAAGGAGCCTTTTATTTAATTTTTAACAGTGAGATTTTTGTTACATTTTTTCCAATGGAAGTCTTTCCATAACTATAACTTTTTGGAAAGAATGAGATTTTCTGCCTTTGAATCTGAAAACAGTCTGATATAAATTTTTAATTAATCAATACTAAATTATATGCATTCGTTAATATTGTATGATGTATTTATCACTGCCAAAAATGACAGTATCTTAATTTCACTCCATTTAGCATTTAATCCAAACTGAAGTCTTCTTAATGGATTTTTAAAAAATATATTTCACAGTTTTTGTATTCTGCCACTATCCCAAAAGACTCTTTTTTGTGTGTGTCTTTAAGTCAATGTTGATTTCTCTCAACTTATTGGTAAGATTTGAGAAGTGGCTTCCCATTGCCTTCTTTCTAGTGCTGAGAGAAAGTGACTGACCCAAGGTATTTAGTACAAAGACTGGCTTTGTACCTAAGGCAGGATTAGAATTCAGGGTGTCCCAGTTTCTAGTTTGATGCCTTAACTGCTACCTCAAACTGTCTTTTCCAAGAAATTTTATGGCACTATTTACAAAAATAGAATTAAAGCCAAAGTAGAAATGAGGGGGGGGAGCATGTGTATTATTAACATGCATCAATATATTTTGCATCTTAAAAACAGATATTTGATTCAATGACTGGGCCGTTTTTGGAAGATAATTTTATTGTTTTTAATTCAAAAAGTAGAGTCTTAAATATTAGTTGAATGTTACTTTTAAGCATTGATGAATTTATACCCTAACATTTTAGGATATGAACTTTTGGGGGGTGGGTTTCAGCCAGCATTACTGCCAGTTTGTTCATGCATGTGCTGGATGCACATTGTGAGTGCATGAGAAGTTCAATTGTTCTGTGCATGCGCAGAAATAAAAAAAAGATGGCAGTGACCAGGGAACTGGTTTGGGAGCGTGGGCAGCCTCGGCCACTGCTGGTTCTGTGACCTAGGCCAGCATGCCCATACCGGTTCAGCCAAACTGGGCTGAACCGGTAGAAACCCCCGTCTGGTAAAGCTCCATGTCAGTACTTAATGGTGAATCGGCTACAGATAGATCTAGCTTTTTATTGAGCATTTTTTTTTGCTTTTGTTAGACTGGGATCCTAAGGTGCATCTTTTGTGCCTGCAGCTTCTTTGTGCTGACTGAAATTGTATATCTGTTGATAGTACTGGCAAGATTCTACTGTGCTACTCTACTCCTCATCCCACAAAGATACTTACTCTATTTCCCTTTTTGCATTAAGCACCTCTATCCTTTTTCTCTATTGAGAAGGAAGGGCTCACTGGAAAAGAGCCTAGTGCTGGGAAAGATTGAGGGCAAAAGAAGGGGACGACAGAGAATGAGGTGGCTGCATGGAGTCCCTGAAGCAGTCAGCATGAGCTTATATGGACTCTGGGGAATGGTAGAAGACAGAAAGGCCTGGAGGAATGTTGTCTGTGTGGTCGTGATGGGTCGGACATGACTTTGCGACCAACAATAATAATAACAAATCCTTTTTGCTGTAGTGACTGGTGGCACTCCTACAGAGTTCCCTCAAACATGGGCCCATACCTCTTTTTTCACTTTGAGGAAGAAGTAAAGAAGTTAGTGCTTGTGTTACCTGTAGTTTGTTTCAGTTGAAGGCAATGCAACCTTGGAAAATCCTAAAGCGGCAGCAAAACTAGCAATGAATTAACATGTTTGTTGAAGGAGCAATATAGGAATTCTGCTTCAAAATTGTTGGTAAGCTTTATAATTTTGAACATAATTTAAGTTTTCAAATATTGTCAAACTAAAAATTCAGAGAATAGTTTTATGTATTGGTAAAACCATTCTTTCAAAAGCTATTTGAAGGGTTTGCCCAGGAAGCATGCCATTTCCCAATTCACTTTTTCCTTAGTGAGTTAAATTAAAGAATTTTAGAAATAATGAATTCATGCCTCTTGTTGGTTGGGGTCAAGATATTGGCTATCTTTATAGAACCAGTGGTGGGATTCAGCCAGTTCACACCACTTCGGGAGAACTGGTTGTTAACTTTCTGAGCAGTTTGGCAAACTGGTTGTTGGAAGAAATCATTAGGGCAGAGAACCGGTTGTCAGATTACTTGAATCCCACCACTGTGTGGAACCCTACAGTAAAGTCTGCTCATGTAACTTAATGTTATATGAAGATTCCCACTACACCTTCCAGGTGAAAATTTCAGTGTTAAAATGTAACTATGAAAAGGGAATTCTGTATATGCAGTCCTCATTTTGTATTGTCAATTGTATTGCCATTCATAGAAGCTTTGATGTTTATATACCATACTACCCCATATGTAAGCCATGCATATGTTATATTGTATATATATAGTACTTGATATATTTTCAAGATTGCACCTGATCATATCATCAGTAAAATCTGATGTACGTATACCACTTGTTTTACCTTAATTAAAAAGACAATTAAAACATATAGTCTTATTGTGGATGATGCTTTGAATATCATGGGGATAGATAAGAAATGTCTATTTACATTTTCTAAACAATTGACGTAAAAACACTTCTCTCTTTTTTATAAGATCCATGTAAAGTCAATGGCTTTGATAACAGAAATGTTATATTTGATAGCTAGCATTAATTTTCTGTTAAGTACCAAAAATACATAGGAAACCAATTTTGTTCCTAAATCTGTCTGCCTTTCATCCATACTCAGCAACAATGGGATGAGATTAGATTTCTTCTCACAGGATCAATGAAAGATATTTCATTTCTTTCATTATGAATTTTGCAATTTTATATGCAAAACATCTATTCAATGAACAAATATTTCTATTATGCATCCTGGCAAATGCTATAATAAAACTGGGACTCTAATTATGATTAACAGCTTGCCCAATTGATAACAATATAAATATTTATATTGTTAAGTTTGGGAACCCTGGAAAAAAGGGGCTGACGTAACGATGGCATGACGTGCGATCTTGGTGCTCCGAGATTGCAGTCTATATTTCTGCCACTGGATGGTCCATTTGGACCTAAACTGTCCCACAGAAACAGTGATTGAGAAGGGCACCTCCTGCTGATCTCAGGGACACTGCAAAGTCCCTGAAAGATCCAGGAATAGCCTTTATTTCTGGTGACAGAAACGCAGCTAATGAAGCTGCTGAAGTTGGGACAGCTCCGGAACGGGAAGAAGCGAAAAGAGAAAGTGGGTCGAATTGGTGAGGAAATTTTATTATTAGAAAAAGAGACTACCCCCAAAAAATTAAGTTAAATTAAAATTGAATATGGAAGACTGTAAGCGGCAAAATTAATCTACATTAAACTTAGTGTGTTATCCTGTTTCTAATTTTTTTTTCATGGATGGAATTTTTGCAAAGGCTCCCTATTTTTTAAACTGAATGGATTATTTTTTCTTTTTTTTTTCACTTTTGTTTACACCTATGGATAATTTTTTTTAATTTTTTTATAATGCTTGATTGGATTGATTGGATTGTTTTTGATCTCCATTTAAGTGGTTTTTTCTTTCTTAAGCTTGGAATATAAAGAAGATAATAAGGATTATAAAGAGGGTTGTAATAACAGGAGGAAAAGCAGTTACACTGCCACTTAGAGGCTGGAGGCTGGATACACTGATTTTTCTTCTTTCTCTTTGATCACTTGAGATTCAAGGTTCTTTCAGGTTGTTTGCTGAGAGTGATAGTAGGAAGAGCACACATTGTTTATACAAGTGCTTTTGGGGAGTTCTATCACTAGTTATTGGAGGGAAGACAACATTTTGACTTGAAAGATAATAAATGAACCTGTTTGAAGTTTATTAAAATAGCCTTGAATCCTATAGTGGCAGTGCTGCAAAATTGGAAGAATGGCGCAGCAGGAAAAATAAACTGTAACATTGCAAATGATTATGTTTGAAATTCAAAATCTAATAGTTGTGACAGAGAGAATTGAAAAGAGATTGGAGAATATAGAATACAAAACAGAAAAATTTGATGGAAAAACTGAGGATGTTTATCAAATGAAGAATGTGAAGGACAGAGTTCAAAAAATGGAAGAAAAAAATGAACGAAGAGATAAGAAAACTGTGGCTACTGACAACAAAATGAGCATGGTTGGTAATGGCAAGAGCGGAATATGGAAAGGGGAGATAGATGAATTGGAACGCTACACCAGACTTCAAAGCACAGAAGAAGAAAAGAGAGAAAAATTGATAGAGATAAGGAGAGAAATCTTGACAGAAGCACCAGTGATAACCAAAGATAAGCTGATGGGAAGAGCAGATGCTGGGTTTCGAGCTTTTATGAGATATGAAAGCAACAACATGTTGCGAAGAGAAGTTCATACAAGATTTATTAAGAAAGTAACTAGAATATTAATGCCACAAATGGCAAGAGATATAAGACTGCACTATTACTGGAAAGATACAGGTTGATGCAATGAAAATATATAATAAAAACTAAGCTAAATTTGGTTTACTAGTAGTATGTATAAAATGAAGTGACAATAGCTGTAGTTAAATAATGTGTCAGCATCCCTCCATTATATAATTAGGAAAGAAAGACCAAGAGATTCCATGTGTTGGAAATCAAAAGTACTTTTACTAATTACAAATGGTTAGCGAGCAGTTGCGAAGCGAAGTCTGTTTAATTAGGCGCGAAAGCAATTGATATATAGAATAGTCCATTCCCCACCCCTTGGGATCATAGCCTCAGGCCAATCATAAGTCCTTCAAGTGTCAGGTGTGAGATAACTTCAAAAGGCATCACGAAGATGGAATGTCGGGGCCGTTGGTCCAGGCGGGAAGCACCCACGCATGCGTAGTCCAACCATCCAGTAACTACTAGGACATTCCTCCAGCACATCGAATAACCCCACCCAAATACCAAACCCTCCCTCCCCGTTTCATGACAGCTGAAGCAGTAGCAAGGCAGAAGCTGACATCCGGCCGTCCCCCGGAAAAAGGCTGTCAGGCCTAGAAAAAAAAACAAACGGAGACAGGATTGATGACTTTCACTATGGGGAACGGCCCCACATATTTGGGCCCCAACTTCTTTGACCTCTGCGTTGTGTGCAGGAACTTCGTCGACAAATAAACCAAATCACCAGTCCGGTATTCATAGGGCTGAGAGCGTTTTTTATCCGCCTGTTTCTTATGGGCCCGATGCGCAGCGTCCAAAGTGGAGAGGGTCAATGGCCAAACACGACTGAGACACTCACTCCAGTCCGCGACTGACGGAACTTGCGGCTGGTCCTGAGGCAATTCAGGGATAGGAACAAAATCTTGACCATAAACAACCCGGAAAGGGTGAAACCCGTGCTGGAATGGACAGAGTTGTTGTAGGCCACCTCTGCGTGTGGTAACAAGTCTACCCAATCATCCTGTTGATAATTGATGAAACAACGTAAATATTGTTCAAGAACAGAATTAGTCCGTTCACAGCCGCCATTTGTCTGAGGATGGTAGGCGGAGCTAAGGCCCTGGGCGGAGCCAATACGTTTGAGAAATTCTTTCCAGAAAACAGATGTGAATTGGACACCACGATCGGAGATGATGCGATCGGGCACTCCATGCAAGCAGTAAATGTGGGAAATGAAGAGTTTAGCCAGTGCCTTAGTGGAAGGAATTTTGTGGCAAGGCACGAAATGAACTTGCTTGGAAAACAAGTCCGGACAACCCATATGACAGTGTGCCCCTGGCTTTCGGGGAGCTCAACAATAAAATCCATAGAAATCTCCTTCCAAGGGGCAACCGGGCGAGCGACAGACTGGAGCAGCCCTTGTGGTTTCCCTGGTGGCCGTTTAGCGGTCGCACAAACTGGGCAACTAGCCACATAAAGTTCAATGTCCTTCTTTAAAGAGGGCCACCAGAATTGCCTCTTCACTAGATGCAAAGTTTTCACGAATCCAAAATGACCCGCCAATCTGGAGTCATGTGCGCGACGAAGGACCACCAGGCGTAGGGAGGCGGGGATGTACAATTTGGCGCCGATCCACGGCAGATCATCCCTCATAGTGCACTCGTCCCAATGGTTCAAGAACCAGTCGTCATGAGGAAGCGCTAGCTTAAGGTCAGAAAGAAGATCTTGAGGCACATCCGTTTTGCCGCGGGCCTGTTGGCGCGTGACCACTGGAGCCGCTAGGAGCGGCTGGATGATGCTCAGTTTAGAGCAATTATATTGAGGCAGTCTGGACAAGGCATCTGCCATGAAATTCTTTCCACCCGGGATATATTTAAGTGTGAAATTGAAACGGTTGAAATATTGGGCCCACCGCATTTGTTTGGGGGAGAGACGGCGCGGCGTTCTCAAAGCTTCCAAATTCTTGTGGTCAGTCCACACCTCAAACGGGTGCTTAGCGCCCTCTAGGAAATGGCGCCACGTGGTCAGGGCCCAACGGACCACGAAAGCCTCTTTCTCCCAAACTGCCCAACGTCTCTCTGTGTCTGTGAGCTTCCGGGAGGTGTACACACAAGGTTGTAGGTTACCTTGGTCGTTGGTTTGCAACAAGATGGCCCCAACGGCGACGTTGCTGGCGTCAGCCTGGACGACGAAAGGCCTGTCCAGGTCAGGATGCTTTAGCACCGGCTCAGCGGCAAACAGACGTTTAAGCTTTTCGAAAGCCGCCTGGCATTCCATGGTCCAGTCCAGAGGCTTGTTAGGCTTAGGTTTTGGTTCCCCCTTGGATTTGAGCAAATTAGTTATAGGAAGCGCAATTTTAGCAAAAGAAGGAATGAATTGACGGTAGAAATTAGCAAAACCCAAAAATTTTTGTAACTGCTTACGAGTTTTGGGCACGTCCCATTCAGTGACCGCCCTCACTTTCTCAGGGTCCATCTCAATGCCGGCAGGAGAGATGCGATAGCCAAGGTAGTCAATTTTAGTTTGGTGAAATTCACACTTAGACAATTTGGTATAAAGATCAGCGGCTCGGAGTTTTTTCAAAACAGTGCGCACAAGAGCGACGTGTTGCGAGTGCGAGTGTAGATAAGGATATCGTCCAAATATACGATAACTCCTTTGTAGAGATGGTCATGCAAGATCTCATTGATTAATTGCATAAAGACTGCAGGGGCAATATCGACAGTGAAAGCAAAGTCGAAAGAAAGCCCTTTCTAATGTTTTCTTTAAATCTCTCTCAAGAGTAATTTCCGAGGACTGCTTTTCATACAAAAGAGAGAGAGAGAGAGAGAGAGAGAGAGAGACAGAGAGACAGAGAGAGAGAGGGAGGGAGGGAGGGAGGGAGGGAGAGAGAGAGAGAGAGAGAGAGAGAGAGAGAGGGAGAGAATTGGGAATGACAGATTTAAAAGTTGACAAAATTCCAATAATATTTAAGTAGAATATGGGGTAAACAACAGCAACTACAATACAGAAGGACTAGACTGAAATGCTACATTTTGCTGGATGGCCCCTTATATGTTAATGCGAGAGTTTTCAAACTATTTATCTTCAAGGAACATTATTCATGAAGGAGCTCTTATATATCAACAGACCTATTCCAAGATAAAAGGATATTGTGGACAAAACAAAGAGTTTTTCAGTGCAAATTCTGGTAATCTTTTTTGACAGTATAAACTCCTTGTAATATACCAGGATATATGGCTTTATCTATCTGCTAGTTCTATTTCTTACAGTTGCTTGCTATGTTGTTGAAGGTAATGCAATAACTTTATGATTTGCATGATTTTTCAGAATAAGAAATGATCAATTACTGCTGATCAAGGATTGCATTTTTATTGAGTTGATGCTGACTTTTTGGCTGTTTGTAATGGGAAAAAGTTGTGGGAAGAGAATTGCCTGATGTAATTTTGGTCAAATGAAGCCTGGACTTGGTGGGTCATGTGTAGTTAGTGAACATTTGTTTTTCCTATTATTCAGAGGTACCTCCTGAGATTTCTGTTGCAGAAAAAAAATGGAAACAAGCATTACTTCTCCTTGCAAAGCAAGCAAACTATTGTTGCATGGAGAGCTTTCAATAAAACTTTTATTGTCAGGCTGATTCCTATGGATTTTGCATCCATAGATGAGAAATTCCTTCTGTGCTTTTTAATACGTGTGGGGCTTTGAGTCAGACAGTCCTGTAAGCTACAATACTACAGATTTTGGAAAATGAGAGAGCAACACAGTTATCTCAGATTTTCAGCTGGTATTTGCTTGAATCTAATAGTGAAATTATGAGGACAAGAAGCTATCAATGAATTAGTCTTATCCTTACAGGGATCTTGATTTTCTTAGTTCTAGTAATTGTTAGCAACTGCTGAAATGAAGTTTAGAAGAAGAAAAGCCAAGTCAAACGAGGAAAAGAGACAGAGAAAAATAGACAATTTATTCAGCATTTGCTCTGAGAAAATTCCAGTGATCCAATCTTACATTTAACCTCAGGGTCTCAGTCTTGAGAATTGTTTTGCTGTTTAGAAAGTAGGGGAAGGGGAAACAATTTTAGATATATGCTAGGTGAGCTTTAGAAGACATGTCAGTTGTTTTAGAAACCATTTTGTTGCTGGACCCAGTTGTCCCTTCCTTGCCCTACCTTGCCCTACCTAGCCCTTCCAGTATGTAATAATAAAGATTTGAAAGATGTATAGTGGAAAAAGACTAAAGTATAATCACTTATTTTTTTGGGTGTGTGTGTGTACTATTTTGAAAGTGAAGTGTAAAATTGCCCTTTTAAAAAACTTATACCAATGCAGCTGCATGTTCTACATGTTCATACAAAGTAGTTGTGTATCTGGACTATTAAACTCTTTTGAAAGACTTCTTTTGAATCTAGGCAGCAAGCTATCATACCAGCACATTTTAAAAAAATCTAAAGGAAAGTTCTGGTACATTTGGGCAAAATGCCTGATGCTGATGAAGCACTATGGATTTCTTATAGTTTTCAGCATTTTTACATTAGGACACATTCAAATGTGCCCTAAATATGAAGTTAATTTGCTCTCCAAGCACATTATTGGTTTATTTTCCTAATGGAAACTCATTAATTTGGATCTTAAAAATTTCACTGAGGTTTCAAAACTGCTTATACGTTTCTCCAATAAATGGCAGACGTTTTGTATAAAGTTTTCAAGATACTGTATTTCTCATAAAATAACCAAGAAAAATAAATTCAACTGAATATAAGGAAATTGGTTTAACTGTTAAAACAGAGAATAATTGCAAGTATATGATAATAAATAAGTAGAAGTATAGCTAAAATTAATAACAAAGATATCTCTATTTTAGATTTTGAAGACTGATTATTTTTTCTTTGTAATTCTTTGACATGCCATAATTACCATTTTTAATAAAATATAATTTAGAATAGATATGCAAAGTGGAACTGGGGATATGTATTTTTTCCCTTAAGTCTGGCTGTTGCTGATTAATAAAAGGTTTGAAGTAAATAGATCTTCAGTCCTAATTGCATAATGGATTAGGACCCTTTTTTGCATGCTTCTATAATGTACATTATTGGCTCTTTGAACTTCCCTCTTTTCTTCTCCTTGGATTATTTAATGAGCAAGCCACTAAGGAGTAATTAACTGATCCCTTTCAGCATGTTGCCCAAAGGCAGGTGACTGTATAGAAAAGAGGCATGCTTGAACTACAAATTGCTGTTGTGTGATAATCTTGTAGCCTTTTAGCTACATTTCTATGTCCTTCATCTGCATATTTATTTTTATACAACCCCCTTTAAACACTCCCTTTGAGACTATATATACATACACACACACACACACACAAACACACACACACACACACACACACATATATAGTATATATATATATATATATATATATATATATATATATATATATATATATATATATATATATATATATAGTATATAGTATATAGTATATAGTATATAGTATATAGTATATAGTATATATATATAGTATATATATATATATATATATATATATATATATATATATATATATATATATATATATATATATATATATATATATATATATATATATATACTTAAAGTCACAACCCCTGGTATGCCCAAGTGTGGGAGGAAGGTCACACTTCCACTCTCTGTCATTAGGCTCGTCACAAGAGTCCATCCAGACAGAAACCCAATATTTTTACTGTTGCCTTTGTTATATTTGTGTTTTTTATTTGTGCTGATAAATAAATAAAGGAAGACTAGTATAGATCTATTTCAAGCTATTTAGCTCTCATCAGCTAGCTATTTAGCTCTCATCATCGAATCCCAGTAAGGATATGGCTAGCTGATGAGAGCTAAATAGCTTGAAATAGATCTATACTAGTCTTCCTTTATTTATTTATCAGCACAAATAAAAAACACACACACACACACACATATATATATATATATATATATATATATATATATATATATATATATATATATATATATATATATATATATATATATATATATATATATATATATATATATTACTTTAACTTTGATTCTGATATCCAGTAGCACCATATCAGAAGAAGAAAAGACTACAAAATAAACTGTGTTAGAATTATAAATTCTTTCGTAGGTAGGCAGATGTCTGAAAGGGAAGTAAACACGTTAAAGAAGGAACTGCACAGATATTCTTTATTTTATGGGGGATATTATTTTATATTTGTAATTTTATTACAGAAAGATATACATCAATAAAGATATTTGATGTATATTTTTAATTCAGGAGATTATATGGCATTATCTGCCCATAACTACCTGTGAAAAAACTGATATGAACTATTATGTAAAACTGAATTTGTTCATTTGTAATGAAATTTTAAAAGAAATCTATATTATCATATTTGTGCAGAAAAATGAAAGTACCATATACTGCATAACATATGAGTGATAAACTGACCACTCAGGTCCTCCAATATCAATCCTTAGGATGGGGACTAGTGAGTTTAGGACAATGGTGTGCAACTTTTTAGGTATGGAAGACTTGTCTCTAAACAGCATGTCAGGTTAATACTGGGCAAGGGGATTAAATAAAAGGGTCTAAAAAGTAGAGGGGATGACAAAATTAAATTAATTGGATATGAACATGTTGGTATACATAAAGAAATCCACTTCCTCTATATTTTCACTGAGTTCCATACCTTAAATAAAGACATGCAAAAAGAAAAGTGCAGAGGAGGTAAGAGGACAAAGCAAACAGAAGCAATGGTGGCAGTATAGAAGTTGGTTGCTGATCTGTAAAAAGAAACTGGAGGTCATAAAGAGACCCATCTGACTTACTGGTAGACTGCTTTTAACTTCTGGTCTGCTGTAGTGGCTATTACAAAATATTTTAGAGAAGATGAGCATAAAGATAATTATACTTATGTATTTTATGTCTGTTTGAGGCATACTATCTTTAAATCTCAGAAGACTCATTTTGGTACAGTTGGGGTAGCAGACACTTTTACATCTTTTGGATTATGTGCATCCAAAAGAGGATAAAATGCTTTTTATTTCTGATGCTGTGTTACTTGAATACTAATCTGCCTCAAGACCTCTTATTTGTGTGTTATACAGAAGACAATCCAGGCATATTCTGTGTGCTTGTTCCTTTCAAAGTTTAGAGTTTTGTTATTGCTCCTGCAGTTGAGTTTCTGACTGTTTGGGGAGAAAAACATTAGGGCCTTTCCCTTTTCTATCATTACTTTCAGACTGGTAACCCTGGACAATACTTTTTTTGAAAGTTTTTGCTTCTTTTTATGATTATGATAAATCCCTTCAATAATTTCAAAATAAATGTATCATGTAGAAAGCTTCAGAAACACGAAATTAACTTTTTAATAACTATTATGTGTTTAATCTACTGCATCTAGATTTTAAGGAAAGAAGTCCAAGTGTGAATGCAGAAAATGTATCTCCAATGACATGTCAAATTTCATGGTCTTATATGCTGTAAGAAGATTGCCAACTAACTGAATGTAGTTAGATATTCTACAGTTGTCAAGAAAATTCTCAGCAACATCCTTGAATGTTTCCCAGGCAATTTTCTCTAGCCATACTAACAGATCTTTGAACTGCTTGTCATTGATGACATTTCTGGACCAACAGAAATTCCTTCCTTAATCTTGGCATCAGTTATCCTTGGAAACCTCTACATATCTCAAATAACAAAAACCTTTACTTTCCTTGTTCATCATTTTCATGAAATTTTTCATCAGTCTGAGTCTTATGTGAAGTAGAAGGAAGAATATCTTTCTCATGTCAATAAGTGGTTCGTGTGCCAAATTTTTCTGTTCTGGAACCAAATTCTTTGTAATGTAATGCAACTCTCTTGAATGGTTGCACCATTAACATATGTAGGAACAGCATTTGGTATATCTGAGCTGAATTCCAAGCAGCAGAGCCACTGCTTTTAGATTTCCATAGATATCCCAGTTGTACTTGCTATACTGGAAGTGCTTCAAGAACAGTCCAATGTTTTTGGATGTTTCTTTCATGCATACACCATATCTAACAGTACTTATCCAACAGGTACTGAAGAACGTACATAGCCATTGTGTAAAAACAAAAGATTTCTATGAAATAGTACATAATAGGTTAAAATATAGATTATTTTCATGATTAGCAGCCAAAAATCTAAGATACACCAAAAAGTGTTCAGGAGTTGGCCAGTGATCAGCTACTATAGAGAGTTGTCCATGGTCCTACCCAAATTTTGGGTTTTTAAAAATCTTTGATCAGGCAGCACTGTAAGCTCAACCTAGAATACCAGCAAAAAAAATCACAATGTAAAACAAATAAACCCTTAGAAACATCTAAAACTAAATATTGATAAAACATACAAAGAGGGCTATCAACAATACATAAGGCTTTCTACAAATAAATTATATAAATAAACATTCAGATGAATCTTAGATGTATCTTTGTAGGGAGTTCCATAAGATGGGAATAGTTACAGAATCTATAGGGTTCATGCTAGACAATAAAATATACATCTCAGTATGTTGTAGCATAGGCATCTAGTGACTTGTGACTAATATTGATAATTTCTACTTCTAAACAGAAATAAAAGGGTACATCTGGGCTGGGACTAATATACAATGACATTTAATAAATCAAAATGTCAAGACAGCAAGGGTTTTTTTCTCTCTCCAAACCAGCATGTCCTGACTAAAAAAAATATTCAAAATGTCAGCCTCAAATTATTCATACATTTGATTCTGTGAATATTATTTTCATAAAGTTTTTCTGATAATATGTAAATGTTACTGTGTGTGAAGATGCTGTATTATTTTTAGAACAAAAATTATTAGGGCATTGTTAAACCTGAGTCTCAGTCCCAAATGGAAGGGGTTTTACCTTAATTTTAGGTGCCTTGTGTGGAAGCAGTTTTCGCAAGAGATTACAGTCGGGATGGAAATGTTCACCATTTTCAGTATCATGTAACTGACTTTTAAATATATTTCAGAAACATTAATCCTTTTCCTTAAAACTAATTGCCATGCAGGAAATTTGGCCATTTGTACACTTCACAATGGGCCATAGTGTTGGCCATTGCAGGGATCTTGGAGGGAGAGGCTGCAGATTGGGCCGCGGACCTCTACAGTGAACACAGTCCAGAGTTGTGGCATTGTGGTCTCTTTTTGGATGCTCTCCGAGAACGGTTTGAAGATCCGACCCGGGTACAAAGGGTTGAAGGGGAGTTGATGGCATTACACTAGAAGGGCCATCTGGTTGCTGATTATATATGGGATTTCCGGTGGTTGTTGGGAAAACTAAGAGGCTGGCCAGAGGGACTGTTAGTATATCAATTTAAGACCGGTTTAGATAGATCAATCTGGCAGGCATGTGTATATCAAGGCCTAAAACCTCACCTGTGGTCCTGGTATCAAGCCGCTACAGAACTAGAAGCAGAGTTGAGGGACCTTAGATGAGGGAAATGCTAGACCACGCTGTTTCCTCGACCATACAGTGAGCCGTTCTCTGGGATCCTTGACGTTGGTGGCAATGTCAACGGAAAAGATAGTAACAAACAGACCTCCCATTATATGTTTCCGGTGTGGAAAACCCGGCCACAGAGCAGTGGACTGCAACACGATGACCCCAGCCGCACAGCCTAAGCCAGTCCAGGTGAGTCCAGTTCCACCTAGTATGGCCGGAAAACCATGAGAAAAATGCCAGAGAAATCTCAGGGCATTCAGCAAGCTGCCACTGAAAACTCCACAGTGGGGGTTGATGACTCTCGAGATCTAGCATATGCAAGTCCTCCAGCGGAAGGGTGCGAAACTGATGAAGAGGGTGAAAATGACCCTATGGTGAGTAGGCCAATAAAACCCTTCTGAGGGCCTGTTATTCTCACTGCTCAGAGGCGTTGGATGTTTTATTGATTCTGGGAGTACTCGTTGCCTCATAGGTCTAAGCACGGTGAGGGAGCTGGGGATAAAAGTTCAAAACCTGTCCCGTCCCCTATGGTTTGAACAAGTAGATATGTCAGTGTTGGGTGGGGCATCAGCTACCCAGATTACAGAGAAAATTAGACTCGATGTTGGGGACCATTGGGAGTTAATCCGGTTTATCGTAGTGCCACGGATGACGGAAACTGTGATACTTGGCCTTGCATGGCTGGGCCATGGCTGGGCCTCATATGGTGTATGTGTGGGGTTGTCAGTGTATACACATTGGGGTGGGCCCTGAACCACCGTCACATGAACAGCTAAGCACAGGAAGTTGGCTCACAGGGAATGGTCAGCAGCAGGAGGTAGAGATGTTGAAGGGTGTGGACCAATTGGTAGGGGTCCCAGAGGAATACACCAAGGTTTTTAGTGAAAAAGAGTGCAATGTCCTCCCTCCACACCATTCTACTGACTGTGCTATCGAAATTGTGCCAGGAGCCAAGCTCCCCAAGCCAAGGATGTACTCTATGACACCCAAAGAGTTATAGGAGATGAGAAAATATATTGACAAGAACTTGGCACGGGTTTTTATTCAGTCAGCAAGATCCCCTATTGCAGCTCCTGTGTTGTTCAGAGAGAAAAAGGATGGTGGTCTGCATCTATGTGTAGACTTTTGGAGTATAAACAGAGTGTGTGTAGAGCATATGTACCCGCTGCCACTCATAAAGGATATGCTGGCCCATTTATCTGAGGGAGTGATTTTCACTAAGTTAGATCTGAGGGAGGCTTATTATCGTGTCAGGATCTGAGAAGGGGATGAGTGGAAGACAGCCTTTAACTGTTCCCTGGGGAGCTACCAATATCGGGTGATGCCATTCGGGTTACAGGGGGCACCAGAGGTGTTCATGCAGTTAATAAACGAGGTACTGCATGAATATCTCTATAAAGGTGTACTCATTTACCTGGACGATATTTTGTTTTACACGAAGACCATGGATCAGCACATAAAATTAGTAAGGGACATTCTGACCAAATTATTAAAAGCCCAATTGTATGACAAAGTACCTAAATGTGAATTCCACCAGACCCGTTTGGATTACTTAGGCTATAGAGTTTCCAAGGCGGGAATAGAAATGGATCCAGCAAAGATACAGGCGGTAATGGACTGGCAGGCTCCAAGAACTCGGAAACAATTACAGAGCTTCTTGGGGTTTGCCAACGTCTACCATCAGTTCTACCATCATTTGCCAAGGTGGCTTTACCCCTTACCGACCTATTGAACACAAGACACCTTGCTGGAAAGCCTCATCCAAGTCAACCCTTACAGTGGGATCTGGTTTGTCAAAAAGCGTTTGAAACATTGAAGGGATTGTTCACACATGAGCTGATATTGAGACATCCTGATCCAGCCAGGAAATTTATAGTGCAGGCAGATGCAAGCAATGTAGCAGTGGGAGCTGTCTTACTGCAATTAAATAAAAAAGGAGAGCTGCAGCCATGTGCCTATACCTCCCGCAAACTAAGTGACACAGAACAACGATGGACTATATGGGAAAAAAACGCTTTTGCGGTGCGATGGGCGCTGCTTACATGGAGGCATTTACTCGAGGGGGCTATGGTCCCCTTCGAGGTATGGACTGACCACAAGAACCTGGAGGCTCTACAATCTCCCCGGAAGCTGTCACCCAAGGAAGTATGATGGGTGCTCTACTTCCGTAGGTTTAACTGCCAATTGAAATATATTCCTGGTGGGCGAAATTTTATGGCAGACACTTTGTCATGGAAGCCACAATTTAATAGTGATTGAGAGCAGACCTTCCAGCCTATGTTTCCCTAGTCGGAGAATATAGCTTTAGCGGCCAGCAGTCAGGGCAGAAAGTCTCCAGTTGATATCACAGAGTCTATTAGAGATGCACTTCCACTAGACCCTTGGTTCCAGGTGAATCAGCAGACTCTAACCAAAACAGATGGTTTAGCCTGGGAAGGGCCAAAAATATATGTTCCAACAGAATAATGGATAGTAGTTTTACAGAGTTGTTATGATGCACGGGTAGCAGGACATTATGGATTCCTGAAAACACTGCATTTGACGAATTGGCAGTTTTGGTGGCCAAAGATGAAGCGGGATATTGATGAATATGTTCTGGGTTGCAACGTTTGTGCAACTATGAAAAGCCAGCCAGGAAAGCCACTTGGCTTGTTCCAACAAGTAGCAAAGCCCACTCAGCCCTGGGAAGACATAGCAATGGATTTCATTATGGAGCTGCCAGAGACTAAGGGGAATAACCATTACCTGGACAGTAGTTGATTTGTTCTCAAAACAGGTTCATTTCATTGTTTGTCCAGGGCTTCCGTCAGCTAAAAAATTGGCCAAACTATTCCTAGTACATATTTACCGTTTGCATGGTGTACCTAAATGTATAATTTCAGATTGTGGCGTACAGTTTACTGCTCAATTTTGGTGCAGGGTGGGGTCCTCTGAGGGTTTGAGTTCTGCATTCCATCCGGCTACCAACGGCACAGCAGAGAGAACTAATACTGCAGTGGAACGGTATCTCCGTTGTTATGTGCATTACCAGCAAACTGACTGGGCGTGTCTACTGCTATTTGCTGAAGTTGCACATAACAATGCAGTACAACAACTAAGTACTGGGTATACCCCCTACCATATTGTGAATCGGTTTGATTTCATGGCTATACCAGAATGTCCTCAAACCACTGCTGATCATGGAACTATAAAGGAATGGATAGACTACATGTATCCAGTGTGGGAAAATGTCCGAAAAGCATTGCGGGTTGCAGCAGACATGTACAAGAGACACACCGACAAGAAACACAGTCCACAATCAACGTTTCGGGTCGGGGATAAGGTATTTTTATCTACCAAGTATATACGCCTTAAAGTGCCCTGCCGTAAGCTGGGTCCCAAGTTCATAGGTCCATTCCCAATTGTCAGAGTAATTAATCCGGTCATGGTAGAATTAAAGCTGCCATGTTGGGAAAAATCCACCCGGTGTTTCACAGCAGTTTACTAAATCGGTGATCACCACTGGGCTGCATAATCTTTCAACACCACCATCTCCAGTGCAGGTTGATGGTGAATGCCATTATGAAATCGAACAGATATAGATTCCCGTCGTTGTCACGACACTTTACAGTATTTAGTAGTTTGGAATGGATACCTGTTTACAGACGCATCGTGGGTGAGGTCATCTGAAGTGCCTGCACCACGCCTGATCACGCTGGTTCCATCGTTGATACCCTGATAAACCTATAGAGGATACTGCTAATGGTGTTTTTTGTCTTCCAGAATCCTCTCCACTGGGGGGTGGGGGTGGCATGTCAATCCTCTGGCTGCCATTCAGTGGGAACCTGTCCATCACCATGCCCGCTCGGCCATGCTTACACGCCACTAATGCTGCCACATTGATGTTGCCTCTCTGATGTCGCTTGAGCCTGTCTCTGCATGTGACTCTTCTACTCGGGTGCAACTGCCTACTCTGATGTAACTCTTTTGCTCGGATGCGGCTAACCAGGAAAGAGGCTATGATGACACTGAGTGGGGGTGTGGCTGAGGGTGTGGGTCATGGTGATTGGTGATGGTGGGTGGGTGTCATCTGGGTGGACTTGTGGGTGGAGCTATATATATGGGTGATGGTGTTAACTTGGTTAGAACTGACTTGGATTTGATTACCTTTGTATCATTGTAATTTAGTGCTGGTTATCACATAGTTTCTTAGATAGAGATAAAAGTTTTTCATCAAACAAACTGAATCTCTGTATGCAACGTGAACGCTGGAACGTGCCACTGATAAGATCTGTGTTTGCAATTCACCCTTGGAAGACTGTTTGCTGGGACTTTTCTGGATGTGAATGCTAGGATCATTTGCTATATATATAAATTTTAAGAACAATTAATGGAATCCTTTAATTAGTTGCCAGGCTCTAAAGGCATACTAAATGGTAAAAAGATCTGGTTTTTATTGAGTACAGTTTCTCCATCTTTTCTTCTCTTCTATTGTCAAAGAATCATTGATCATTGTAGTTAAGGCCCTCACTTCTAACTTTGGAAATTCATGTCTTGCATAGGAATAATTTTGATTGATGCAAACATGCGCTCAAATCTGTCAGATAATATAAAACAAAAAACAAAACTATAGACATTTGCTTTTCTAAGAAAATTCTAAATCTTGAAATACTATTGGTACAATCAATCTATGTGGTTTTTCAATCATGATAGGATTATTAAGTGAGCCAGAGAATGGGTTGCAAGAATACACTGCTATATCTCCAACTTGTGGAACAGCTTATTCCAGCTATGCAAATGTGCCTTCATTTTCTGATATCCAGAGGGATTTTTTAAAAATAGCAATAGCACTTAGACTTATATACCACTTCACAGTGCTTCATAGCCCTCTCTAAGCAGTTTACAGAGTAGGTCTATTGCTACAATCTGGGTCCTCATTTTACCCACCTCGGAAGGATGGAAGGCTTGAGCCAGTGAAAATCGAACTGCCAAAGTGCAGACAGTTGGTAAGCAGCTGAAGTAGCCTGCAATACTGTATTCTAAACACTGCACCACTACGGCTCATGGTCTTAATGGTGAAAAGCAAGGAAGTAGCTCCGAGATTCATCATTTTATCCGATTTTATAAATGGCTGGAATCTTCATAAGTATGGAAACAATGTTTAAAACCATAAATCTATAGAATTACCCCGTGAAAGCAGACAGGTAGCAATATTACTATTTATGACAGTACTACCAATCTTAAATCCTTAAAGGTTGCACCTATTTCTCTAGGAATTTCTTTGTGTTATCTAACCACATGCCTTATATTTGTATGCACGATCACTAAAGATATTTCCCTTCTGTTTCCTTTTATGATGAGATTTCCAATAAATTTTCTTCCTGCATTGCTATTTTTACCTGTTTCTGAAGAGTGCTTTAAAACACCTGTGAGGCTTGAGAGAGTCAGTAAATAACTTATTCATTTCTGATAGTTGCAGTGCTTTGGTAGAAAAATCTCCTTGGAATTATATATTTAAAACATGTTTTTTTTTAAAAAAAAGTTCAATGTGATACATATTTATTCAAAAGTAAACTCCGCTGAATTCAGTGGAGCCTCTTTTACTTATGCTGAACATCTAGCTACATAAATAGTTAATATAATTTATTTTCATTTGAAGATTATCCCACCTTTCCCACAAGCATTCAAAGTGGCTGATGAAAATTGATCCAAGCTGATTTTTTAAAATATAGGGGCATATTAACATTAGCATATTCTGAACTTCATTATGCTACTAAAGCATCCTTTCCTGAGCTAGGCAATTCGTAGAAAAGTGGATTTCGACTGGAGTTCTCGAGCCTGCATGGTCATTGATGCACATCAATGGAAATTGAAAACTACAGATCTGCAGGGTGTCCTGGCGAGGTTATCTTAAGTGTAGTCTATGAATCAGTAACTTTTGGTCCTACTCTGTTGGGTTAAACCAGTGTTTCTCAACCTTGGAGACTTTAAGTCCTGTAGACTTCGACTCCCAGAATTCTGGGAATTGAAGTCCACAGATTCTGGGAGTTGAAGTCCACAGGACTTAAAGTCGCCAAGGTTGAGAAACACTAGTTTAAACTGTTGGTTTAAATTATATATTAGTTTTCTGTACTAAAACATAGTTTTGTAGCTCTGTATGTTTAATCATATGAAAACATGTGCATATTTTGAAAATGAATATGGAAAAATAACTTGGAACCTACTTCAGTGCTTCATATACGAAGAATATTTTCTCTTAATAATTCAATTTTGCTTTAGAACACAGCATTGCTTCAGTTTTCTGAAATGTTTTGGCCTGCAAAAGAAGCAATAGTCCAGGATTGAGATGAACAAAGATGGTCCAAGCTGTAATTGTTGTGAAATTATAGTTCCCAGTTCATCTTATTTGAACATAAAGAGACTTTGTTACTTTCAAGAGTTAGGGAGCAAGGCAGAGACCACTTACTTGTTCAGGGGTGCTTCCTTGCATTTGGGAGTTATGCTCTACAAAACTTTCTTTTTTACATAATCTTGTGGTCCATTGCAATAAGTCCAATTGTCATCACCAGTGAAACAATGCAAAACATGCTTTGTTCTTCTGGATTGGTTAGAGAATGAAGGATGTCAGGTGACCAATTTTGATATGCATCTTTCCTATATAAGGGGCAAAAAAGGTACACCTGCAGTTGTAGAAGCCATTGAAGCAGATTTTTTGTCTTTAAATGGTACCAATAAGTATTTGAAGATCAAATCTTATTCAGGAATCCACAGATCATATTCTTAAAACTACATGCACTTTCAATTTGAATTCTTCACCATCCCAAATACAGAATTTGCTTTTTCTTGTCCCATCACCTAGACATTCCCATAGACCAATTCCAATCTTTTCCTGGTTTGGATCCTCTCTCTGAATATATGAAGTCACCTTTTTTTGCTACAGTATGCAACATTTTACTCTTGCTTCCATTGAAGGCATTTGCTACTTTAATGCCCATTTAATCACTTTGGAGGGATTCTTCTGGAGCTCTTTACAATCCTTTTTTGTTTTAACTATGCTATTTGGTATTGTCAGCAAACTTAGCCATCTGTTTTCTTTATGCCAACAGGGATAATTTGCTCAGGAATCTTTGGTAAGGGATGTGTCAGAAATCTTTGAAAATGAACCATGCCAATTAATTATATCTGCCATGTTTTTGCTGATACATTCAAATAACTTTAAACAGTCACAGAGGTGGCATTTATTTTGCAAAAGCCATATTGATCCTTTGTGTTTGTGTGTGTGTGTGTGTGTGTGTGTGTGTGTGTCTTTCTGTGTGTGTCTTTACTGTAGACAAATACCTTCCCCCCAGAAATGTCTTTAATATTTCTAAACTATTTACTTAAAATTTACTTTTACTCTAACTATTTAGCTTCATTTCTCCATCATCTAACCCCCCCCCCCCCAACAAACTGGTATTAAATTAGTTAGTACCAGTAGTCATTGACTTATAACAGTTCATTTAGTGACCATTCAAAGTTATAACAACACTGAAAAAACTGACTTATGACATTTTTCACATCCCCGTGATCACATGATCAAAATTCATATGCTTGGCAACTAGTTCATATTTATGACGACTGCAATGACGTAAGGTCATTTGATCAGCCTTTGTGACCTTCTTGTCAAACAAAATCTATGGGAAATCCAGATTCACTTAACAACCATGTTACTAACTTAACAAATACAATGATTCATTTAACAATGAGGGCAAGAAAGGTTGTAAAATGGGGCAAACTCACTTAACACATGTTTCACTTAGCAACACAAATGTTGAGTTCATTTGTGATCATGACTCAAGGACTACCTTGCATATAGCATTCCATTGAGAGGCTGATCTTACAGGTCTATTTTTGACTATAAAAATATTAAAACTGCAGCTCCTTAAGGAAATTTATATTAATTCTATTAATACGTTAGTAGAAAGTGACATGCTAGTTCTTTGCCATTGTGAAGTTATAACACTTTTCTTACTTATTTTGCACATTATATATTGCTATATTTACTGATTATTTTGTATATGTATATTTCTGTTTGTAAAATATTGATTTTAGTTTAATATTCTTATAATAGCAATTATATTAAGAAAAATAAAAAACCAAAAAGTTGAACAGACTTGAATGAAGTAGGAATTGTCCAAAGCTCGTGTTTAATCTTGGCCTAAATTGTGCTTGGCGCTGGTATTCCTTTGCAAACTTAAGAGTATGCTGGTTGTAGCTTCAAGTCTTAAGGTATTACATAGAGTTACGTTTGCAAACATAAAGGATTTTCTTAAATCAGTACACCAAACACTGGGCTGCTTGTAGACCTTCCTAGCACCTCAAAATTCCATTGCAATTATTTGGTGTCAAAAAGGCAAAACAGCAATGATGTGATTCCCTCCCCCTCCCCTAGACATTTCTTTTCATAAACTCTCTGAAATCTTGTAAAAAAAGAGCTCCTATTTGAACTTTTTGAATAAGGTAGGGCCTTCTTCTTGTGGGCTTTTCAATTCTTAGAGGATTAATTTCTGGAAAATCACCATGGAACAACTACACTGCTCTGAGAATCCTTAGTTTTTCACATAGTGATTAGCAACTACATAAGAACTGTATTGATCAATGTTTATTGATGCAGTGTCCCTAACTTTGATGCCCAGCAGCAGCATGGGTCTCTAGTACAGTAAAGACAATGCTATGGGCTTTTGGAACTTGAAATTAGTAAAGGTAAAGGTTCCCCTTGCACATATGTGCTAGTCGTTTCTGACTCTAGGAGGTGGTGCTCACCTCCGTTTCAAAGCCGAAGAGCCAGTGCTATCCGAAGACATCTCTGTAGTCATATGGCTGACATGACTAAATGCCGAAGGTGCACAGAACACTGTTACCTTCCCACCAAATGTTGTTCCTATTTTTCTACTTGCATTTTTACATGCTTTCAAACTGCTAGGTTGGCAGAACAAACTGGGACAAGTAATGATAGCTCACTCCATTATGCAGCACTCGGGATTCGAACCACCAAACTGCTGACTTTTCTGATCAACAAGCTCAGCATCTTAGCCACTGAGCCACCATGTCCCTACAACTTGAAATTAACATATATGAAAAGCATCTTTTCAGACAATTGATTTTGCACCATTTTATTTTCTAATGTCCCAATGCTTAAAATTGCAGACGTATAAAAAAACCAACATTTCCCTTTTAATTCATAACTAAAAATCTTTTCCTGTAAGAAAAAAACACAGATAAATTGTACAAGTTTACCATTTCTAAATGGTACCCATCGGCCTACCTTCTTCCTGCTAACATCTGTTATGTGTCCCACCTAGAGCATAACTGCAGGTATGATTTAGTTCAACAGGCATCTTAATTTCCCTTGTGATAGGCAAATTAATTTTGTCACAACTCTTTAATGTTTGTTTTAATGGAAAGATGAAATATTGCTGAATCTGTTTTCTAGGAAAAACGGGGTCCAAGCCAAATGATTATTATACACAAAGATCAGTTCCAAGCAAGCAAATTCTCATTGGCTTGACTTCCGGATGACCTTCCATTCTACAACCTGTTACATGCATGCATTTTTATAGAACTGTATAAAAAGGCTAGCCAAGGAAAACAGCAGATTATCAGACTTTATAACATCAGTTTTCCATTTAGCTCATTATCATGAGTCCTAAAATGAAAGTGAAGTGTCATGCCTATTAGGACAAAAATAAGCTTCAGTGTGGCTAATAAGCTCCTAAGTAGGAGGGTTTCTAACACATAAAGCTCATAAACTCCAAGTCTAAGAGCAAGCAGTTCCCACATATTTATGGAGAGAGAGGGAGGGAGAGAGAGGGAGAGACAGAGGAGAGAGAGAGAGGGAAAGAGAGAGAATATGAATTTTTCCATATTTCTTTTGTGAATATTATATATAACCAATCTTTAGTATGCTATTTTGACTTAATATTTAAAAGCTAGGTCAGAGGTGCACAGCCTAAAGCCCAGGATTGCATATTGCCCCTGCAAGACTTGAGTGCACAAAAAAACCCTCTTTTTTGTATTTAGCTTATCCATATTTTTAATGGAGCAAAAGAAGGAAATTATAATAACATCTAAGTCAAATGTATGTTAAAAAGTTTTTTATCTTAGACACATCCAGTTATTTGGCCAAATGCCCACTCTTTTTGAAACATGGTCTCTTGCTTTGCTATTTAAATCTGGTTTGGCCAGGTTTTGTGTTAAGAATTCCATGCAGATGAGTGGGGAGCTGGCAAAAGAGTTACATGACGATTCTGGTCTAACTAGTAATTCAGATTGATCTAAAAGGGTATACAGGTAATGCTCAACTTGCAACCACAACTGAACCCAAAATTTCCATTGCTAAGTGAGACAGTTGTTAAATGAGGGTTGCCTCATTTTATGTCTCTTTTTGCCACAGCTGTTAAATGAATCATTCCAATTGTTAAGCTAGTTGTTGAGGATTAATAAAGTCCTCCAGTTACGACCGGGAGGCCAGCAACAGCCTATGCTGAGCCCTGATTGGTTGAGGTGCAGCATAGACTGTTGCTAGCCAGCCAAGCCGTTCTGATTGGCCAGGGTACTGCGTCAGCAGTTGCTGGATGCTACCATGCCTCCCATTGGTTCCCTGTTAAACAAATGTTGTATAAATACCTTGGCGCGGATTTTGACTCTTTGAATCGCTGTCACTGCTCTGTTCAAATAAACCTTGTTCTTTTGGAAGTCCTGGCTCGCGTCTTCCCTTCGACCCTCGATCTTCTAAACTGGCAACGAGGATGGGATACAACGATTCCCGAAGCAGAGCCTAGGACAAGAGCGAGAAAGGATTCAGCCAGCCGCTCAAGCCGCGTCAAACCGCCGGTGCGCAAACGCTAAAAAAATTTCCCCCCCCGCTCCTATCTACTTCCACTTGAACTGTTACAACTTTGGTGAACATGGCATCCGCCTTACCGCCCTTCGCACCTTTCGGATCTGCTGATGAAACCTGGGAAGGTTTCATGGAGCGGTTCGAATGCTATTTAATAGCATCCAAGAACCACAATCAGCCAGAAGAAGAGAAATGCAGTTTCTTCTTGAGTTGCTGCAGCCCCGCGATGTTCGCGTCAGCCAGGGCTTTAGCCGCCCCATGGCCAGTATACCAGCTCAGCTGGGACATGCTGATGACCCGGCTGAAGGGCCACTACACCCCGGCACCTTCCTGCATCGCCCGCCGCTTCACCTTCCGCCGGCGCGTCCAGAAGCCAACAGAGAGCATCAGCCAATTTCTGGAGTCACTCCGCGTAACAGCAGCCCAGTGCGGCTTCCAAAATTTGGACGAGAACCTGGTCGAGCAATTTGTGTGCGGCGTTAAGGACATAAATTTGCGAAGCTGCCTCTTGCGGCACCACGACATCACGATGCAGCAGGCCGTGGGAGCAGTCCACGGCCGACATGCAATGCCTGCAGCTGTCAGCATCACCACCCCCTCCGATGCCCGGGTGCCCTCCTCCTGCCGCGCAAGCCTGCCTGGTCGATGAACTGGTGCCGCCTGAAGACTTCTGCAATGATGTTGTTGGCACTGTTCCCTCTAAGGTGCATGGCTGCACGGCCACGCACGTGGAAAGAAACCCCCGCGCAGCAGTTTCTAACTGCCGCGCAGAGATTTCTGTAAAGGAAATGTTGGGAAGTTCTTTGCAGGCGGCTACAACTGGCCGCCTGCAAAGGACCTCCCCAGACTTGTTTTGAAGAGCACGGCTCTTCAAAGGGGGATTCCTTCCTGCGAGACCCCGTCCAGAAAATGCGGGGAGCGGCAGCGAAGACCCGGGGCTGCTTCTGCTGCGTCCGCTGGACTGTGGGGCTGGGAAGGAGGCGGGAAGAGTGGCGGGGCTGGCGGTGGCCAGCGGTGGCAGGCTGGTTCGCCTCCTCCTCCTCCAACAGCACTGCCAGATTTACGCCCAACACTCCCTGATCTCCTGGGCCGCCTTCTCCCGCCTGTGTCCCCACATCTCCTGTGCCCAGCTACCACCTGTGGACACTTCCCTTACGGACTACCAGGGGACTCTCATTCCCACCCTGGGTTCTTTCCCTATCCTTGTTGACTATGGGACATTTCATGGGCGTCTGCCCATTCTAATTGTAAAAAATTCCCTGCCTGCGTTGCTTGGCCTTGATTGGTTTCCTGCCTTGGGTCTCTCTATCGGGGCGGGGTGCATAGGGTGGTTCCCTCCTCCCTGGAGGACGTCCTCTTAGAGTTCTCTGACGTCTTTGACAGCCAGCTGGGTTCTTACAGGGGCACCCCTATCTCCCTCAACCTTGATCCCAAGGTTGCTCCAATTCGGCTTAAGGCTCGCAGGGTGCCTTTTGCCTTGAGGGCTAAAGTTGACACTGAGCTTGACAAGCTTCTGGCGCAGGGCGTACTCGAACCCATCGACCATTCGCGATGGGAGACCGCAATTGTGGTCCCCGTCAAACCAGATGGGTCAGTGCGGATCTGTGCCGACTACAAGTCAACGATCAACCTTGCCCTCCAGGCAAACCCCTATCCAGTCCCTGTGGTGCAGCACCTGCTCCATTTCCTGGGGCAGGGCTGCACATTTGCAAAACTGGATATGGCACAGGCCTACCAACAGCTCCCTGTGGATGACGATGCAGCGGCTGCCCAGACCATCGTCACCCATTGTGGGGCTTTTCGTTGCCGCCGCCTCCAATTTGGCGTTTCCGTGGCCCCGGGGATCTTCCAGAGCCTCATGGAGCAGCTGCTCCATGGGCTCCCTGGCGTGGTTCCTTATTTCGATGACGTTCTGATCGCTGCTTCCAGCCACTCAGAACTCATTGAAATCCTTCGGAAGGTCCTCCTGCGTTTTAGGGGCTCGGGCTTAAAATTAAAATGCAGCAAATGCTCATTTTCTGTTCCAAGGGTGGAGTTCTTGGGTTTCTTAATTAACGCCCAAGGAATCCACCCTACGCCTTCTAAGGTGTCAGCCATCAGGAACGCCCCCACTCCCTCCTCCAAGGCGGAGTTGCAGGCGTTCCTGGGGTTTTTGAATTTTTACGCGCCATTCGTGCTGCACAAGGCATCACTAGTCGAGCCGCTGCATCGGTTGCTCGACCGATCCGCGGCCTGGCACTGGGGCAGCCACGAAGCGCATGCGTTCGCGGCTGTCAAAGACACGCTTACGTCAGCAGCTGTCTTAGTACAGTACAGTGACAAGCTGCCGCTGACATTGGCATGTGACGCCTCCCCCTATGGTCTGGGGGCGGTTCTGAGCCATGTCCTCCCAAATGGCTCAGAGGCCCCCGTGGCTTTTTACTCCCGGACACTCTCCTCAGCGGAACACAACTACAGCCAGATAGACAAGGAGGCTCTGGCTGCAGTGTCCGGGGTTAAAAAGTTCCATGACTATCTGTATGGTCGGCACTTTACTCTTGTCACTGACCATAAGCCTCTCCTTGGGCTTTTGGCAGGCAACAAGCCGACCCCCTCTTCTATCTCCCAGGATGACACGCTGGATGGAGTTCCTCGCAGCGTATTCCTATACGCTGCTCTACCGTCCAGGCAAGCAGCTAGGGCACACTGATGCCCTTAGCCGCTGCTCCTTGCCAGAGACTGACCCAACCCCTGTGCCCTCCCTGTCGGTCCTCTCGATCGCATCCTCCGGCCTGCCCCTTTCGGCCGCGGATGTCGCGGCCCACACTAAGGCCGATCCAGTCCTAGCCCAGGTCAGCTCTTGGGTGTTGAGGGGATGGCCCTTGGACAAGGTGGCCGATTGCTTCTGGCCGTTCAAGGCCCGGCAAGCTGAGCTCTCCCTCCACGGGGGCTGTCTCATCTGGGGGGATCGGGTCGTGATCCCTACTGCACTCTGGCCCCAGGTCCTGCCTCTGCTCCACAAAGACCACCCTGGCATAGCGCGAATGAAGGCATTAGCCCGCAGCTATGTCTGGTGGCCTTTGCTGGACACAGAGATTGTGGCCTACGTAGGCCGCTGCACCACCTGCCAACTCTCCCAGCCTAACCCCCCAGCCGGGCCTGCTCGAGAGTGGGAGGCTCCGAGAGGCCCATGGTCTCGCCTCCACATCGATTTTGCCGGCCCCTTCCACGGCCAAACATTCCTGATTGTGGTAGATGCCTACTCTCGCTGGGTGGAACTGGTCCTCATGACCTCCACCACAGCCGAGAGTACGGTCAGGGCCCTTCGCCGTTTGTTCGCAACCCACGGGTTGCTGGACGTCCTCGTTTCGGACAACGGGCCTCAATTCACATCTACCACATTTCAGGAGTTCCTGGCCTGTCAAGGGATCCGGCATGCACCCACAGCCCCGTACCACCCAGCCTGCAATGGTCGGGCGGAGTGGGCGGTCCGCTCAGCAAAGGAGGCACTGGACCGCATGGACCGGGGCGACTGGCAGACAAGGGTGGCGGCTTACTTGCTAAGCCAACACTCCACCCCCTGCCCAACGAACAACAAAAGCCCCGGGGAGCTCTTGATGGGCCGGTGCCTGCGGACCCCCCCTGGATAGGCTTCACCCGCTCTATTCAGGGGACCAGCCATGCAACCTGGGGGTTACCCCTCCCCGTTCCTTCCATCTGGGGGATTTGGTGTGGGCCTGGTCTTTTGCGGGGGAACCTAAGTGGGTGGCTGCTGTGATAGTTGCCATAACTGGCCCATGTTCCTACAGGGTCGGACTGGCCGATGGATCCGAGTGGAGGCGCCACTTGGATCAATTAAGGAGGCGCCTCCCTGCGGAGACCAGTGGGCCAAAGGATCCAGGGCCCGACGACACAGCTGCCTACCAGCCAGTTCCAACAACACAGGCCTTCCCCCATCCAGGCCTTCCCTGCCCTCTGTTTCCAGAGTTAAATGCTCCAGTTGAGCCTGTTCAAGCCGACCCAGCGCAATTCGAAAGGGCCTTCCCCAGTTCAGGCCCTGCCTACCTGGGCGCCCCCTGTTGGCAAGTGCCTCTGCAACCTCAAACCGCAATCGGAATCCTGCCAAGCTACACCCCTTCGTCAGTCACCGCGTCCTGGCAACATGACAGTCCTCTAGCGGCCGTGCCCCCTCGGCCCGGCCTACCTTGTTCGTTGAGCCCGCCTTCTGGGCCATCCAAAGATGGCGTCGCTCGGAGCTCTACTCCCTTTGGGGAGGAGCTACCACGAGCAGGTCCTACCCCTCCGACGACTGCAGGCGAACTACGAAGATCGGGGCGGGTCCAGCGCCGCCTCGCCTACTTGGAGGACTACGCATGCTCCAACCTGGGGCATACGCTTAACCGGGGGGAAGGGGTGTTGAGGATTAATAAAGTCCTCCAGTTATGACCGGGAGGCCAGCAACAGCCTATGCTGAGCCCTGATTGGTTGAGGCGCAGCATAGACTGTTGCTAGCCAGCCACGCCATTCTGTTTGGCCAGGGTACTGTGTCAGCAGTTGCTGGACGCTACCCGGCCTCCCATTGGTTCCCTGTTAAACAAATGTTGTATAAATACCTTGGCGCGGATTTTGACTCTTTGAATCGCTGTCACTGCTCTGTTCAAATAAACCTTGTTCTTTTGGAAGTCCTGGCTCACGTCTTCCCTTCGACCCTCGATCTTCTAAACTAGTAATGCAGTTTTTAAGTGAATCTGGTTTCGCCATTGACTTTGCTTGTTGGAAATTCACAAAAAAAGATCACGTGACCCTGGGACACTGCAACTGTCATAAATATGAGTCAGTGGCCAAGCGTCTGAATTTTGTTCACAGGATCATGGGAATGCTCCGACAAAGGTCGTAAGTGTGAAAAACAGTCATAAGTCACTTTTTATTGCTGTTGTAAGTTGAATGGTTACTAAAGGAAGTGTTATAAATCAAGGACTCTCTGTATAATCCTCGTCCTCGTCCTCCTCTTCCTCTACTACCACCACTGCATCATTATCATTTTTGCTGGCAAATGCAAAAAAAGGGAGCTCTTTGATGCGAAAGTGGAGAAAAAGGTTAAATTAAGGCAGTATTTTCCCAAAACTATATTAAAAGTATCATTTGAGTTAAATTAAAAAGAGCATTTTTGTCATATCTTTGCAAATTGACTATGCACACATAGACACACAGATGATATTTAATAAGGTTAATAAATGCAGACACTAAAGTAGATTGGAATTATCCAGCCATTGCCTAAGATGGGTAACCAGGCCATCATCTTAACCACAGTCTGATTGATTTGTTTGGCCTAGCATAATATGTTAAAGCAGGAATGGTATTTTGCCAACTTGGATTTAGGTTTAGCAATTATGTGAGAACATTGCTACTGTGTTTCTACATGAGTTACAGATAAATGCCTTCTGACTTGAAAAGTCAAAATTAGGGATACAGCAGGTGGTCTATCCACGCTTATGTAGACTGTATGCATTAATATTACATTTTTATCTTAGCCTTCCAGCTGTGGGAACAGGTTCTAAGGAAAAGATTAAAATTAACTTCAAAGACCCACTGAATTTGCGCACAGAGGTAATAGTGAAATCAGCACGTATGTTCAGCATCCTTCCTCAACCCACAGACTTGGTATTCCCAACCACAACGCTTAACAAGAGATTCTGTGTAACATGTCAACCCATTTAGAAGACATAAACATGTTATTATTAAACAAATTAATGCTATTAATTTTTTAGCAATAGATGTGAAGGAAGCATCTGCCCCTCTTACTGTATTTTTGGAATATAAGATACACCTCCACTGTTCCCTCTAAGGTGCGCGGCTGCACGGCCGCGCATGTGGAAAGAAACCCCCGCGCAGCAGTTTCTAACTGCCGCGCTGAGATTTCTGTAAAGGAAACGTGGGGAAGTCCTTTGCAGGCGGCTACAACTGGCCGCCTGCAAAGGACCTCCCCAGACTTGTTTTGAAGAGCACGGCTCTTCAAAGGGGGATTCCTTCCTGCGAGACCCCGTCCAGAAAATGCGGGGAGCGGTAGCGAAGACCCGGGGCTGCTTCTGCTGCGTCCGCTGGACTGTGGGGCTGGGAAGGGGGCGGGAAGAGCGGCGGGGCTGGTGGTGGCCGGCGGTGGCAGGCTGGTTCGCCTCCTCCTCCTCCAACAGCACTGCCGGATTTCCCCCCCAATGCTGCGGGGGCGCCAGCGGGAGCTTTGGTGGCTTCACCTCAGCCGCAGCGCTGGGCAGCAAATGTGTTGGTGCTGTTGGAGGAGGAGGCGGCAGCAATAGCACCTGAGGACAGGACAAGAAGCAATGGAAACTTGTCAGAAGGAGACTCAAGCTGGAAATAAGGAGAAATCTGACAGTAAGAACAATTAAAATCAATGGAATCTTAATTCATTTGCTACAGGTTTTCAAAAGACTGGACGGCTATTTGTCTCAGATGATATAAAGACTCCTGCCTTGGACAAGGGGCTGGACTAGAAGACCTCCAGTATCCCTTCTGATTCTATGATTTTAAAAACCACAAGCTTTTTACAGCTTGCTTGCAACTTTACCAAATTTAATTCAGCCATTTCCTTTTGTTATTAAATGGGTATTGCTAGTTCAATGCACATGCGCTCCACTTTTAAGATGCTGAAAAAATCCCCATGACCTGCAACAAAATTCATTTTTCCACTCTTATCTTGCCCTAACTTCTGATAGGTTCCTGAAATATAGATCTATAAAATTTAGTGAAAATATTTCTATCTATTTTAATACAGACTCGTAAAACAGATTGGGACAAATGACATTAGTGCTCTGGGATAATAGCAGGTTTACTCTATTTGGATTTTCAGATAAAAGGTATCTTTTGTGCTAAGTTCTAACAATGTAGTTCTCTAATGTAACTATGAAACAGTCCAAATATATAATTCCCCTCAGGGAGGAATTCTGGGAGTTGAAGTCCACAAGTCTTAAAGCTGTCACGTTTGAAGACCCCTGGGGTTTTTTCCCCTAAAGGGTTAGGGGTGCAAGGGTCTTGTAACAACAGCTTTAAGACTTGCGTGCTTCAAATGCTAGACTTTCTGAGCCAACATTTTGGTTGCTAAGCAGGAGCGTTGTTAAGTGATACTGATATTATATAACACTTTTAATTAAGCGGGTACCTTGAATAAACATAACTTTGAGTTTCAAATAATACTGATTTTGTTGTTGTCTTAGGTGACATCTGTGAAAAAAATTCAGCTGCTCAGGCATGAAAATATGCCGCTCAAACACTATACTTTTCTGCTCACACTGAAAAAAAATTAGAGGGAACATTGCACACCTCCCCTCCAAAAGGGGGTGAAAATCTGGGTGCATCTTATATATTGAATACAACATTTTTGCCCTATAGAAACCCTGCCCCCTTTGCTAAAATGGACATGCAGAGTGTTTGGGAGGCTTGCAAACTGCTCCTGGGGGCTGGGGAGGGCAAAAATGAGCAAAACCCCAGGCCATTTCTGCTCATTTTTGCTCGTCCCCCCCAGCCCCCAGGAGCACTCTAAAAGCCTCCCAAAGCCTCTGCATGCCCCCTCCTTTTTTTGTGCAAAAAATGGCCCAGTTTTGCAAAAATGGGCCATTATTTGCTTATTTTTGGCTTCCCCAAGCCCCAGGAGCGTACATTTGGATGTCTAATGTTTTCTTTTTGTTCTGGATTTCAATCATTCCCACCCCCTAATTTCTGTTGCATAGTTTTTGAATATTATCTGCATGGCTGTCTACAGAAAGATTTTTCATACAAGTAGTTAGATACTAACTTAATGATTATATATATATATATATATATATATATATATATATATATATATATATATATATATATATATATATATATATATATATATATATATATATATATATATATATATATATATATATATATATATATATATCAAATCATTAGGTTAGTATCTAACTAAACTTCTTCAGAAAGCAGAGTAAACATCTTCAGAGTAAACATCTTCAGAAAGCATCTAAGATAGCTGAGATAAGTGAAAGTGTTTACAAGCCATCCTGTCTAAAGAATTTACTTTTGATGCCTGTTTCAGATCTCTAGTTTGCATCTCTATCAGATTACTAGTTATCATCCTAATCTGAAGATTGTTATCTTTGAATATTACACTGCATTTCGAATGTTATCCAAATAACAAAGACTTGAAAAAGGAAGGGAAGGACTTTTTCTACTAAACCGAATTTTACCCCTATCATTTAAAATGCTGATTAAAGTAGATTTGCTCATTGTATTGAGTTCCTTTTTGCTGAACTGCCATTATTGACAGGAGCCTCGTTAACATAATTGGTCACTGGAATTAGCAATTTGTTACAACATAATGAGAAACTTGATTTTATGTGAATCATATAGATTGCCTGAGGTTCCACAGAGCCAACATCTGGTTCCCATCTCCAATTGAGCAATTGAATTTTCCAAATCTACTGTGTTGAATAACTTTCAGTTTGCATGATTTTATTCCAGAAAGCAAAGCTGGATGTGATTTGCAAAGACACAGATGAGATTAGGTCTCAATTCTATAGCCAAGAATGTACTAAAAGTAAATAAAGCAGTAATAAAATGCCTTAATTTTAACCATTGGAGTAGTACTGCTTGGACTGGGTTGGACTTAGAAAAATGAAGCTCAGGTCATGGAATATTTATATCGATAAAGAGAGAATCTGAACATGCACAGAGTTCCTTATTTTTTTTATTGCACAGTAATTACACCTGAACCTGAATCCAGAAGGATTTCATGCCAATATGCCTGGCTTTGAGTAATAAGAAAACCTTGCTATGGAAGGACTAATGATTTATGGCATTCGAGATTGTTAACCTATAACTAACTCAGCATTGGTCATAATTGCTGAAGCTATTGGAAAAAACAACTGGATATCAAGGAGTTTCCCACACTTAAATATTATGGAAAATATACTCATGCCAGCTTTCTGCTCCTTTAGAAAGTGCTGCATATTATTTCTGTTAGGTTGCAAAAATAGGATACAACATTAATTTTGTAGAAGGGATGCTTTAAGGAATATTAGTTTGTGAGTTCCATAAACTGTCCCTGAGCTCTAGGGTGTATTTATTTCATATTTTAAGTGATTGAAACCAACTCACCCTTTCAAAAGGAACTGACATGCATTATAAAAAATAATCACAATGATGGCCATGAGCGGGGGGGGGGGGGGGAATCCAAATTCTATACTGAGGAAATATATCTGATTAAAAAATGATTGCAAAATAAATTTAAAATTTAAATTTCCAAGAATGTTTTAATTAGGCAGATTAGTTGTTATCTAGAAAAAAAGGGGAGTGGGAAGTAAAAATGTAATTTATTAAGTCAAATGTATAGCTCTAAGGTATCAAGAAATATTTCCAGTTTGAAAAGTGTATTTAAAGAAGTATGTGAACATTACATTAGGAACTCTCCTAAAACATTTTTGGGACAAAAAGTAAATCATCTTTAGACATTATACTCTATATAAAAAGTAAATAAGGCTTAAACATAATAATACATTTCCTATTTGAAAGTATATCCAACTATTAAAACTAAAACTGCTCCAACTGTATGAAATGGATATATTTTTCTTCTTAGGTAGAAATTTGGACTAGCTGCATATCCGTTTGCATTCCTGTAAGTGTAAAATGTTAAAGCTTAGGTTAGGAAAATAGTTAAAAACAATAAATGTAGGTAAAATCAATACAAGAATCCTTTTAAAAAACTTTATGGGAGAAAAAAATATTTTAGGGTAGAGAATAATTAATCCTCTGCTCTACAGTTGTCCAGTTGTCCAAACTGTTTTCATTCCCAATCACAATGACCCACTGGCAAGGATTAGTGGAAGTTGTAATCCAAACAGACTAGATTGTATTATTATCTACCCTTACTTTAATAAAAAGGATGTTCAAATTCACTTCCATGCAGTTTTTTTTACATCACATAGAGACATAGAGTGGAGGGCATATAAAAGACACAAATAGTTTGATCTTTCATCCTATACTAGCACATATTCTTGCTGTAGGCAGCACTTCCTTCACTATTTTGTCTCTGTTCTGAAATTTGAATGTTCTTTATGGATGATTATCCAATTGGCAAGTGAGGTATACAGTTGCTGAACTTTCCTGTTGGATTATATAAAAATCCCGTATGGTTGCTTGTAGGGTTCTCCCCCCCATCCCCAATATCATTACATAGTAGCTAACTGAGGATACAAATTGTTAGTCCTTCAATATTTCAAGATCTTCATTTCCATAGCTAATTACATTCTTGGGAAAGAGAAATCAGAACGAAATCTTATTCATTTGGAAAAGATGCAAGCTACATTGTTTTATATGGACCTTGTAATTCATAGGTAAATTACATCTTATGCAATGTAATGTCAGTTCATATGCGAAAAGTGATAACAAAGTGATCAGGGGTGGGTTGCTGCTGGCGTTACTTCCAGTTCGCAACCCGTGCGCAATGTGCATGTGAATTTATTTTCCAAAATATTAAATCATTTATCAGTGTTCCAAATAACATCCAAAATTAAATCAGAGTCCAAGGAAAAGCATTCTTCAAAGTTCCAATTTATTGAAAGAGTCATGTTGGTACATCTGTGGAAACCTGAATCTGAAAACTTCCCGTTTTTCCCCACCCAGTTGAAAGTTCACGATCTTGCCCCCACACCCACAAATCCATCACATGGTCCAATCTTCCACTGCCATGCTGGTGGTTCCACCCATCCAGTTCTGGTCAGGCTCAGAGGTGTAGAGAAGAAAATATGACCTTGGCTTCTAGAAAGGAATTTTATTATGACACCAACACATTCTACTCCTTACTATACCCCCTCCCAATTCTCCACTAATAAAACAGCATGGTAAAATAATAGAGAGTGTGGTAGACCAAAGATCCATAAAGGAATATGACTACAGGCCTGTCATCATTCTTCTCTAACATTGGCACCATCTAGAGCAGGGGTGTCAAACTTGATTTCATTGGGGGCCGCATCAGTGTTGTGTTTGACCTTGGGAGGCCGGGTGGGGGTGGCCAGCTATACATCATTCATGTCAGGGGTGCCTGTGGTGGCCCGAGAGCTCTGCCAGTGGAAATGGGCTGTTTCGAGGGAGGCCCTGTGGGTCAGATCTCAGCACCCTGCAAGCAAGATCTGGCCCCCAGGCCTTGAATTTGACACCCCTGATCTAGAGGTAAGATTTCAAGTCACAGAATTTACATTGGACCAGATAATAGGATCAACTCCAGTGGTACATTTCATCCAAACAAACTTGTTTTTTCCTCCATAAACTAAGAAAGATAAGAAATGTCAATACTTTTCTCTCATAAATAGAGTGAAGATTATTTTTAAAGTAGTGTATACACCCAGATAGTGGCATTTGAGAAGATAATCACACAAGCAAGAGCCAAGGTGGCGCAGTGGTTAAATGCAGCACTGCAGGCTACTGCTAGATCAGCAGGTCAGCGGTTCAAATCTCACCGGCTCAGGGTTGACTCAGCCTTCCATCCTTCCGAGGTGGGTAAAATGAGGACCCAGATTGTTGGGGGCAATATGCTGACTCTCTGTAAACCGCTTAGAGAGGCCTGAAAGGCCTATGAAGCGGTATATAAGTCTACTGCTATTGCTATATTGCTATTGCTTTGGTATCTGGAAAAACATTATAAGAAATTGTTGCAAAAAGAAAAGTCTTAACACTTCAATTACACAGGCTTTTCAATGACCTGGAATGGCAATCACATAGACTAGCCAGGGATCTTATTCCTTTTATTAATGTGTGCAGTGTCTTACATGTTTTATAAAATGTTGACCTCCTAGTAAGTAAAGAGATATCCTTACAGCTGTTATAGCTGTATAGGAAAATGAACAGATCTTGTTTCATGTTCCTGTTAGTTTGATTGCGCATGGTGAGGAAAGGGATTGTATCAACCTGTGGTAAGCAATTCATCAACAGCTGATGAAAAGCAGTGGGACTCAGTGGGATGCAACAGACATGTCATTGAGACAGTTTTCATCAGTTCCATTTGACGAAGGAGCCATGATAAAACACACTTCAGGTGGTCAGTTTCTAGCAACAACCAAAGACTGCCAATCCAATGATATATTATTGAGTATATTCATTGAAACTGATGAAATTTCTATCCAGATAGGCTTAATCATTCCTGCTGTAGAAACAGCTAAGAAGAATAATCAAAAATCTTGTTAGTACTACTTTGTGAAGGGGAAGAAGAAACACGAAGCCACTAAACAACCTTTCAGAATCTCAGTGCCCAGTTGTATTTTAAAGCCACCAAACGCTGGGGGTGGTAGTGATGGATTATCAGGATCATAGCATGTGGGAGAAGAGACACAAATATGTATTTGAGCTATCCCTTCAAGTGTTTATATTTTTTGTTTTATTTTATTGCTATAGTTACATTTTCATCACAGATTTTGTAGAGACTTATGCATCAAATATTTTTATTATTGTTGTTTGTTGTTTCCTGAAAGTTACTGGATGAGATTTAGTGCAGAAACATTTTAAACCAGTGATGAAGAACTAGTTGTCTCATGACTTTCTTTCTAGCCCACCAGTTCTCCCTTTGAACCACTTCAATTTTAGCAATAGCAATAGCACTTAGACTTATACAGCGCTTTACAGTCCTCTCTAAGCGGTTTTACAGAATCAGCATATTGCCCCCAACAATGGGTCCTCATTTTACTGACCTTGGAAGGATGGAAGGCTGAGTCAACTTTGAGCCTGGTGAGATTCGATCTGCCAAACTGCTGGCAGCCAGTGATCAGTAGAAGTAGCCTGCAGTATTGCACTCTAACCACTGTGCGACCGTGGCTCAATTTGCTATCCAACAGTCTTCTTGGGCATTTTCTTGTGCATCTTTATTTCAAGCCTAAAACCTACAGAAATGGACAAAAACTAAATTAAAATGATTTTGGTTTGCCTTTTGTTCCACAAAAAAACACCTCTTTGAGGTACCAGAAAAGAAAGTGAAAAGAGAATACAAAAGCACTGAGTGATGTACTTGCTCCCGTCATCTAGTTGTGGGACTGAAATCCTTTCAAAGCAAAACTACCCATCTGATTTCTCTATCTCTGTGGCTGCAGCACTATTGGTCTAATAATAATTAGATCTACTTCCTTTCATCCCTCTGAAACCTTTCTTTCTAAATACATATGTAAATATGTAAAATTGAATCCTACTGCTTGACCTCTGAAAGGGAAAGGAGGAAGAGAATGGCGGAGGAGAGAGTGGAAGGAATAGACTGATAGAAGAATGGGATCTATATAAGATGAGGAAGGAGAAGGAGAGACAATGAAGAAGGAATGTTCTGATGTAAATTGAATTCTCATAGCTTTATCTCACCTACATTTTGTTCTTGATCTACCCAAGTTAAACCAGATGAACATGTGCCCAACCTTGATTTAAATACATAAATATGATTTATGCATCCAGGTATGATGCATTACTTATGGAGATATTGATAGCTGTTAGCCAGCAATTGTTATCCCCCGCCCCAAATTCTCGGCATACTGACAGTCTGATGTGATTTGCTATTGTTTATAGTTAGCTCTTGGCAGATTATGACTCATGGCTGCTCCTACAGAGAAGAGCCCCAGAAACCTTTAAAATGCCTATTCAGGAGGAAACACAGCAATCTTTCAATTGTTCTCTAAGTCAGCGGACCAGTCAGCCTTTGATAATTTTACCGTGGCCCGCTGAGTGCGCGCAGGGGTAGGGGGCGTTGTTCGCGACAACACATTGATTGTTTATATATCAGATTGTTTTGATTAAACCAAAACTATTTTAAATAAAGATATGAAATTAATCAAGTATTGCATTTATTTTTCAAAATGAATGTACATTTTTTTTATTATTTAAGTTTGGTACCCTATCTTTTCTAACTAACGTTAACTTTAAAAAGATGTTACATCAGACTACAATGCAAGTAATTAAATGAAGACTAAAATAAGTGTTTTGGCATATTGAGCTTTTTATATTTCTTTCTTATATTGCTTCCTTAGTTGAGAACTTGCTCCTCAGCTTACTTACGCATTAACTGTTTGTTGCTTTTATGGTTTATTCATTCACTGCTCCATCTTCAGTTTTTTTCACAGGGGGCAGGGCTTCCTTCCTCCCTCCCTCCCTCCCTCCCTCCCTCCCTCCCTTCCTTCCTTCCTTCCCTCCCTCCATTCCTTTGGCCACCAATTTTGATCCAATTCTCTCTCTCTCTCACATACACACACACACACACACGTTCTTTGGGGGGGGTTGAATTACTCCGCCTCACTGCGCAAAGTCGGCTCAGCATGCGTTCGGCCCCCACTTATGCCGAATCAAATCCGCGGCCGGCGGGACCAGGGGGTTGCATTTCAAAGCCGCCAGTCCTCTTGCTTCTTCTCCTTCACTGGCAAAGCTCCCGCTGGCGGCTCCGCCCATGGCAACAGCGGTGGTGCCTCCCCCTCCGCTCGGAGCACCTCCGCTGGGCTCTGGGTTATCCCTGCCTCCACCTCCGCCGCTTTCCTACTAGCTCCCGCGGCCTCAAAAGCACGGCAGAGGAGGAAGGGGGAGGGATAACGCGGGAGCCAGCTCAGGTGCTCCGCTTGGAGGGAGAGGCACTGCCACTGCCATGGGCAGGGCGCCAGCGGGAGCTTTGCCGGTGAAGGAGAAGAAGCAAGAGGACTGGCGGCTCATCAAAACAAGTCTGGGGAGGTCCTTTGCAGGCGGCCAGTTCTAGCCGCCTGCAAAGGACTTCCCCACGTTTGCTTTACAGAAAACTCTGCGCGGCAGATAGAATCTGCTGCGCGGGCTTTTTTTGCGACGTGCGCGAAACCCACCAAGCCACGCTCACTTAGAGGGAACAGTGATCATGGCCCCCGGTCGCTGCGTGGCCCGGTGCCAGATACTCCACAGCCCGGCACCGGTCCGCGGACCGGGGGTTGGGGACCACTGCTCTAAGGAAAGGCTTGGCTCGCACACTCTCTTCAGGAGCTGCGCAGGGCGAGCCTGGTTCTCGCCCTTACTTAAGATGGCGGGCCCGTCCTCACTTGCGGGGAGCCGCCTAAATCTTGGTAACCGGCTGGACAGAGCTTCCCGGGCCAGTTGTGTCGCATGCTTGCAAAAGATAAGGCGTGCAGCTTCCTTGGGGAAGCAGCGCTCACTGCCTCCTGCCCGCAAAGGGCTTGTTTGCTCTCTTCGGAGGATGCTCCCTTTTCAGGGCAGGGATTCCTCTTCCTCTCTCTCACACACACACAAACACACACTCAATCATACTCTCTTTCACACACACAAACACCCCACTCACGCTCAACTTCCTTTCTCTCTCTCACACACAAACACACTCAGTCATTCTCTGTCTCACATACACACACCACTCACAATCACTCTCACTCTTCCTTTCTCTCTCTCCTTCACACACCCACCCCATTCTTAAGAGACCTTTGTCCAGTGTATCTCAATTATGGGTGAGGGTGTTTTAAAGCTGGCCCGTTGCAAGATTTTTTTTGGGGGGCGGGGAACAGAGAACTGCCTGAATACAATCTGTATCATTCACTGGAACCAGAGGTTTACTCTTCCAAGCTTTGGGACTTGTGCTGGAGAGCCCATCCTTAGGGAACTTCTCTCTATTTGAGACAGAGGGCTGTCTGCTTTCTTTTTTCCACTGAATTGGTGAAAATTACTTTGTAAACTTAAAAAAAGAAAAGAAAAATGGGCTGGAAGGAAGAGAGAACACTCTGAGTTAAGATGAGCCACAAGATTTTAGGGAAACAAGACAGGGAAAGAGCAGAAAGACAGAGAAGGTGAAGGTAGATAGGCAGAAGGAAGGAAGAAGGAAGAAATAGGAAGGAGGGAAGGTGAAAGGATGGAAGGAGGAAGGAACAGAAGCGAAGAGAAAGAGAGAAATGGAAAGAGCAGAAAGACAGAGAAGGTAGATAGGTAAAAGAAATGAAGCTGAAAGAATGGAAGGAGGAAGGAAGAGAAAAGGAGGAAGGGAGTGAGTGAGGAAAGAAGAGAGGATGGAAGGAGAAAGGAAGGAAGAGAGGGAAAGAGCAGAAGACGGATAAGGTGAAGGTAGATAAGCAAGAGGAATGAAGGAAGAAGTGAGGTGTCCCAAGGAGGGGGAAAACAGTGACCAAAGTTACAATGGCATTGAAAAAAGTGACTGATGACCATTTTCACACTTAGCGACCGTTGCGACCATTTTTCACACTTAGCGACCGTTGCAGCATCCTCATGGTCACGTGATCAAAATTTTGGCAACAGATTCGTATTTATGCTGGTTTCAGTGTCCTGGGGTGACCTTTTGACAAAATATAAAAATTTTAATCAAGTCCCCCCCCCGCCCCCGGTCAAAGGTGTCCCTCTTTACCAATCTGAAAATCTGGTCACCTTACTTATAATATAGTAAATATTTATATAACATTCAACTCTGGCTTGGAAATTGTCAATTCCCATTTGATCTGCCTTACAGCAGTTTAGATACACCTTGTAAACCCATGCATGTCTCCCTTTTCTTAGGAAATCCAAAACCAGAGATGGGAATATAGCAGATCTTTTATATCTTTAGCCCATACACAAATGTTTCATGTAACATAATTTCAGGAATTGGCCATCATTCTCTGGCAACATGGTTACTAACATGCCAGAAAACTACTTGGTTGCAAATCCTTTTTTGGGGATTAAGATGGATCACTATATCTTTATTCAAAAGCATTTGTGCAATCAGTTTCAAAATAATTATCTGGTTCTTTTCCCCCTCTCTTTTCCTTCCCCACATAATTCAATATTTTATTCTTCCTCATGAGGCCATTTTATTATGGCGAGCACGTTCAGTGTATGGACATTAATCAATGGTAAATTAGAACAGAACTGATATATGCATATGACATGCACATTAATTTTAAATATGTTTATTGTAATTATCATCATTACAATGAATGCCATAGGAATCAGCAAGCGATTAACCTCGGTTATGATTGGTTACAGTTTGTTTGGGGTATGTGTGTAAAGTTCAGATTTAAAATTAGCACATAGAAATGTCTCTGTTATTTAGAACAATTCTGGAGTGAATATGCTAAGCATATTAAGAAGTATGTGTAGCTAATTTTAAACAATTTTCCATATTAGCAAAGTATTTATATCAGGGCCTTTTGAAAACTCTGAGGGGTTCTTGGTCTAAAAGTTCATTTCAGCCCAAATATATACTTTTTTTATCTCCTCACTGTTCCAGAGATTTATTTCTCAATTTTGGGGTTTGCACTGAAGTTAATAGCACAGTAAACAAGAATATGTGGAGGAAGTCAAACTATTGAAATACTTATTTGATTTCTATAGTATTTCAGCTTATCAATTCTATTTGTCTTGCAAAACTATAATTTGACCATTTGAAATTCTGAAGTATATCTTAGATTGGCGCTCATCCATATGCCCAAGGAAACTCTTTGCCATTTCAGAATGATCAACTGATATTATAAATGTGGCGTTTCTATCCAAAGCTGACTTTCAGGATGAATATCTTCTGATAAAATTATAAAAAAGAAACAATTGAGTTGTCTTTAAGAAGAACATGATTCTGCCTCCTGACCTATTTTAGGCCCCACTTACTACAAACAGCAGGAATCACCTGCTATCATAAGCTGTAAACTAGAAATTCTTTTTTGCTTAAAGCCTGTGGTAGACAATCCACTTTATTGAGGAACATTATAGGCTCACAGAAGATAATGGCTCTTCTAATTATGGAAAGTATTTTCACATAATGGCTAAACATCTAGTCATTGATTACTAATAGCTTGTTAAATGCATAGGGATTTAAGCATAAGTGACCATGTTAAGCAGTATGTATTTGAATTAATGTTTGCATGGTTTCTCACCTCCTTGCATTAAAGAACATGTTTCACCTCATCTGTGTAACTCTCCAATATCCAGAATACATTTTCTACTCATTATATCTCATAAGTTGAATGAAGTTATTTATGACAAAAATTCAACAACCAACTTTCTATGAATAGACTCTTCATTCACTGATATGCAGCACCTAGAGAAGAGAGCTACACAAACATAGTGAAAAAAGTTTAATATTGACAAAATTCATGGATTAAAAGGAGGATAGATCTAGGGAATTTAAATATATTCATTTTAATGGTATTTTAAAATAACAATCTAGCTGTTTGTATCTAAAAAGCTTTGAATTCTGAAGTGCACTGTATTGATAGGAATTAATTAAATGTATTTAATTTTGCAGTCTATATGCAACAGCTACCTATTATAATTAGTAAATGTTGGAGGAGTAAACTGTAGAAAAAATAGAAGGGGAACACTGGTACTAGGGAACAGAGTGGAAAATTGCAAACTAAGATTCTTTAGCCAAGAAATAGCAATGTATTTTATGCTAATATATAATACAAACAGGAAACCATAAGAACATAAGTTTCCTGGCCTTTCAAAAATATCTAAAAACCTGGCTCTATCATCTCATTTGAAGCTCACAGTGCATGCAATCCTTCCCCTGTCTTTTAATTAACTTTTAATGTTGAATGTCAAATTTAAACTACCCTTGCATCTATTTTAAATTTCATATTCAGTTTTTATGTTCTAAACATTTTATTTGTATATCACCTAGAGTTTTTCTGTGAGGGAGGTGAGTAGTTTCTAAATGTGATAAAACAAACAAAGATGCCTCATTCTTTATCTAATCATTGTCTATTTAAATACTGAAAGCATTCACAGGCTGATGTACTCCAGCAGTTGAAGCAGAGTAGTCCCCCCCCCCCTCCGGATTTCTGCCATGAAACATAATCTTTGCAGTACAGGATTGCTCAGTGATAGCCCATGTCAGCAATACTAGCAAGAGAATTTGAGGATACTTTATTATTCAAGAAGATACTTCAGCCCCAGACATTTGGTTAGAAAACTGAACACGGAGTTGACAAATTCTTGTTCTAGTCCTTGTGGCACTCCCTGTCAAAGGCTATTAGCCAAAACAAGAAGTACACAGATTCAAGCCGTGAGGGGAAACTAGCTGAATTCCACTGAAAACCAATCTATATTTATTCTGAAATGCATATTTATATGCAACATTACTATTTAGAATAGTGTCATTTTTGCATTCTGCAAAGGCACAATGCAGACAAAATTCATTCTGTTGCCATGGCCCCCTTCTTGATTTGGTTTTGACCAGAGGTGGGTTGCTGCGGATTCGGCCCGGTTCAGTCAAACCGATAGTGGAATTCAGGCCTGGGTCGCAGAACTGGCAGTGACCCAAGCCTGCCACATTTCCCCACTGCTTCCCTTGCCGCCATTGATGTCGCCGCCATGTTGGATTTCAGTGACTGTGTGGGCACAGTTCACTGTAAATTGTTCTGTGCATGCGTGCAAAACAATTTACATTTAACAGTCCACGTGCACATTGCACCTAGTTTGCGAACCGGTAGTAAAACTGGCAGCAACCCACCCCTGGTTTTGACCCTATCCTGTGCACTTCCTGATAAAGAGATGAATCTCTGAGGAGATTGAAAAGATGTTTAAGAAAACTTTCCTAAACAGACTAGATAACTGAGATTGATAAATAGAGGTGACTTTAATAACATCTGCAGCAATTTCAGCATTTTTTTCCTTTTTTTTTTTTTTTTGGCTTTCTGACAATTTCATTTAACAACAAGATTGAAGCTCCCAGTGCCCTGGGTTCCCAGAGATAATTTTTTTGTATACCATTTAATTGAATCCCAGTAAGTTAGTTTCCGAAGAGAAGGCATGGGAGGAGTAACAACTGGGTATTAACCAAGCCTTCTTGCCTATTGGAGACTGAGGTAATCTTTTGGAGCCACACCTACTGACCTCCTCCGACTCCCCCAGATTAACCTCAGTCTACGGCCTGAAAGGAGTGTTACTTTGACTCTCCCTTCTCTTTGAAGACTTAGGAGTTTTTCTTTCAGGTTTCTAGAAAGGATTTCTTTTCGCAGCAGGGATTATTTATCTAATTCCCTCACCGCCGCTGGGAAAAGCCTCGTGCTGACCAGCGTGTGTGCGCGTGTGCCCCGAGCGACTGGCTGGTCGCAGAGAGGGGGAAGAAGCATCCGCGCTGCAAGGACGATCGGAGCGGCTGCGGGGCCTCAGGAAGGCAGAAGAGGACCTGCGAGGCCCGGGGATCCCTGGAGATCGCCCCTACGAGCCCCAGCAGCAGGAGATCGGACCGCAGGTCGGCGGTCGCCATCTTAGACCCATCGCCATTTTGGAGCACGTGTGAGAGTGCGTGATCAGCCTTCCTACGGAGGCTGAAAGCGCTCAAAGGGCACTAGCAAAGCTGGAAGAGGCTTCCCCCAGGCTCTACCCCGCCGGTGATCTGGGGGGTAATCCAAGGCCGTGCCTGCCGGCAGCTGAAGCCACAGACCTCGCGAAGGAGAAAGGGAGTGGATTCAAGCCTTGGGAGGCAGAATCTGCCCTTACAGCCGGCTGCAGAGAGGAGGAGGTTGGTGATCTTCAAACTGTGAGTAATGGCGGAGGCGACGAGAAGCAGAGACGCCAGGCCCAGAGCCCCAGGGGGTGTGGACCCGGAGGAAGGGTCATCCAGGGCTGTTTCCCTGGTTCCCAGAGGGAGATCCCCAGTGAGGAGGGACAAGGCTGAGGCCCGGGCAAGATCTCCAGCCTCTCCGCGGGGCTCCCATAGAGGGCACAGCTCGCTTTTGCCCCCCCTTTTGCCGGCCCCCCCAGCGGAGTCGAGAGCAGATCCCTTTGGGTGCAGGGCCACCAGCCCAGCCAGGCCTTGCTTGACTCCTCTATCCCCGTAGCCCAGAGATTATTCCCAGCCTCCAGAGCTCCAGCCCATCCTGCCTGAGCTCCCCAACAGCTTCCAGGACATGCTAGCTAGGGCCTTGGCCCAGGTAATGGCATCCAGCTTAAATCAGCAGCCCCAGAGCTCCAGGAGCAGGCCCCCACAGGAACCTCCCAGGGGGCAGCTTGAACGCCCCAGCACTTCGGCTGCTAGGGAAGCCAGGTCTCCCTCCCCTTCCATGGCTAGTGAGGCATCCGACCTAGAGGAGGGAGAATTGAAGGAGGTGGGATTCTCAGAGGATGAGGACCCCCAGGCAGAGGATGATTCCACCGTGGCAGGCCTTTTTTCCCCCTCCTTATTCAGCTCCTTGCTACGCAAGGCAGCCGCCACAGTGGACATAGATCCACCCCCGGATCCTAAGCCTGCAGCTGAGTCTTCTGGCAAGGGTAAGAGTAAGAAGAAAAAGGGTCCCTTCCACAGGCCTCCTGTGACTAAGGAGGAGATCCCCACGCCAGAAATGTTCATGGAGGTGCTCAAGTTGCAGTGGGTAAAACCAGGGTCTTTCCCCACTCCAGGGGCAAATGAGAGAAAATTTTACAATCTTAATCAGACCTTTGCCCAGGCTCTCCAGGTACCTGAAGTGGACAATCCGGTGGCCACCCTGGCATCAGCCTCAGCGGTTGTCGCAGGTGACACTGCCAACTGCCTCAAGCCAGAGGACAAGAAGGCAGACATCGTCCTGTGCAAAACGTTCCAGGCTATCACTTGGGCCATCAGGGTGGCCGCTTCTGCTTCCTTCTTTAACAGGTCCATGGTCCTATGGTTGGAGCAGCTGAGAGACAGGACTCTGGCCTCAGAGGTTTGCCTGCTGCAGGACATAGCCAAGATGCTGGCGGCAACGCAGTTCTCAGCGGACGCCACTCTGGACGCGGTAAAGTATGCATCCCGCGCTATGTCTTCTTCAGTCGCTTCTAGGTGCCTACTCTGGTTACGCCACTGGCAGGCGGAATCCCGGATGAAGTGGCACCTGACGGGGGCAGACTACACCGGGGAGAAACTATTTGGGACGGCGCTGGATCCTCTCCTCGTGGAGGATAAAAACAAGCGGAAGGTTCTGCCGACAACAACCAGGCGCTCGGACTTCCGCCACGCGCCATACTCTAGGAGGACCCCGTACAGACCACCCGATGGGGACAACCAGAACCAGAGGTACCAGAACCCCAGGTTCCACAGGCAAGGGGATAGACAGTTCCAGAGAGACAGATTCAGGGGCCAGCAGCAGGCAAGTGGCCCTTTCGAGGGGGAGGCGGTCGCCCCTTCCGCAGATTCAAGTGATCCGGGCCCTGATCTCCCCATCGGTGGTCGCCTCTCCCTGTTTGCGGATGCCTGGCAACGTATCACCTCGGATGAGTGGGTACTCCAGACTGTAAGGCTCGGGCTACACCTGGAGTTTCGTTCTCTCCTCCCAGCAGGTTTCGCAGTTTCATCCCCTCCACGGACCCGGCCAAGCGGGCCCTTAAGGCCAAGGCTATTAAACATCTTCTTGACATCAGGGCCACTGAAAGAGTCCCAGAGGGAGAGGAGGGATCCGGATTCTACTCGAACCTCTTCTTAGTTCCTAAGAGCTCAGGGAGATGGAGAGCCATCCTGGATCTTAAGCTCCTGAATTCCAGGGTGGTATACCACAAATTTAAGATGGCCTCCCTAAAATCCATTCTAGGCGATTTCCTAGCCTCTATTGACCTCACAGAGGCATACTTACACATCAGGATCGCCCCGGAACACCGTAAATTCCTCAGGTTTTCACATGAAGGAAAACATTTCCAATACAGGGCCCTTCCCTTTGGTTTGGCATCAGCCCCCAGGACTTTCACCAAAGTCCTAGCAGCAGCAGCCGGTCACCTTTGCTCCCTCCCAGTCCGTTTGTTCTGTTATTTGGACGACATCCTCGTCTTAGCCAGGTCTCCCGACTTGGCTGAACGGAACCTGGGGATCACCATTGACACCCTTAGAGACCTGGGTTTTTCCATCAACTTGGAGAAGAGTCACCTGGTCCCTTCCACCAGGCTCCTTCACTTAGGGTCCATTATCGATTCTGTGGCTGGGGAGGTCTTTCTGTCCCAAGATCGCAAGGACAGCATCGTTAAGATGATCCTTGGGGTTCACAAGTTACGCTCTGTCCCTGTAGTTCTTCTTTCCCGGCTCCTGGGGAAGTTCATCTCGTGCATAGGAATCGTGCCGTGGGCTCGACTACATGCCAGGGAGCTCCAGTGGTTCCTACTACCCCACCAGAGAGCCGGGACGAGCGATGCTACCTTCAAGATCAGAGTGTCTCCCCAGGTACTGCTATCTCTCCGCTGGTGGCTGTCCCCAGCCCTGAATAGGGGATGCCTCTTCAGAGAAGCGACAAGGAGGACCCTCACCACAGACGCAAGTCTCTTTGGCTGGGGGGCCCACCTGGAGAATCAGATTGCCCAGGGCCGCTGGACCTCGACAGATCTATGAAACAACATTAACTGGCTGGAGCTCAGAGCCATCCATCTGGCCCTTCATCACTTCAAGGGCTTGGTAGCCGGACATCACATCCTGGTCCTGACCGACAACATAGTGGCCAAGGCTCACGTGAACAGACAGGGCGGCACCCACTCCAAGGCCCTTCGCGACGAGGCCCTGCGACTGGGGAACTGGGCAGAGAGGCACCTACAGTCCATCAAGGCCGAGCACATCTACGGAACAGAGAACCATCAGGCAGACTGGTTCAGCAGGGAGACGGTAGACAACGGAGAGTGGCAACTCCACCCCTCGATCTTCCGTCAGATCTGCGAGAGGTTTGGACATCTGATGGTGGACCTCTTCGCGACCCCACAGAACGCCCAGCTGCCAAAGTTCGTTTCGAGGTTCCCAACCAAGGGAGCCATGGACACGGATGCCCTTCGTTGCAGATGGCCACCAGGTCTTCTTTATGCTTCCCCCCCTTCCACTCATTCCCGGGGTCCTGAGGAGGGTGGCAGCGGAGGGAGCAGAGATGATAATGGTGGCTCCCTTCTGGCCTCGCTGCCCATGGCTGGTAGACCTCGTGGATCTGTCCACAGCTCCCCACTGGAGGATCCCAGTGGGGGTGGTGGCTCTACATCAGGGGTCTCTGCAGCATCCGGACCCAGAGTGGCTTCATCTGACCGCCTGGCGATTGAGCAGGAACAATTAAGGGAGGCTTAATATTCCGAGAGTGTCATCAGAACAGTGGAAGCATCCAGGAGACAGTCCACCACACGCATCTACAACGCCTCCTGGGTGGCCTTCGCAGACTGGTGCCGAGCTAAAGGTCTATGCCCAGCTGCAGCCTCAGTTCCACAGGTTTTAGACTTCCTCCAGGAAGGGCACGAGAAAGCTCTAGCCACTAGTACGCTCAGGCGGCAGGTCTCCGCCCTATCCACAGTCCTAGGGGGGGGTGAATGCTCCTCCTTTGTCCCAACATCCGGTCTTAAAGCACTTCCTCAAGGGGGCGGCGAATCTGAAACCCTCAGTGGTCCATCGATTCCCCACCTGGGACCTTCCCATGGTCCTTCAGGCCCTCACGGAAGCCCCGTTTGAGCCCCTGAGGGAGGTCTCCTTTCAACTACTAACCCTCAAAGTCGTCTTCCTTGTCGCCATCACCTCAGCCAGGAGAGTTTCCAAAATCAATGCTCTCTCCAGCAGGGCGGACCTCTTTACCTTCCTAGATAACCGGGTCATCCTCAGGCTTGACCCCGCTTTCATGCCCAAGGTTAATTCCCCCTTTCACAGGGCTCTAGAGATTATTCTCCCGGATTTCTGTCCTCACCCCTCTGGTGAGAGGGAGAAATCCTGGCACAAGCTGGATGTCAGGAGGGCCTTGCACATATACCTGAAGCGCACGCCCCCTTTAGGCGCTCGGAGGCCCTGTTCGTGTCTTATCAGCCTTCCTCCCGGGGAGCCAAGGTCTGTCCGGCCACCATCAGCAGATGGATTAGATCGGCCATCTCACAGGCCTACAGAGCACGAGGGCTTCAGGTCCCGGAGGGCATCACTGCTCACTCCACTAGAAGTGCAGCCACCTCAGCAGCCTGGTCCACCCAGGCCCCCATAGAGGAGATCTGCTGGGCGGCCACCTGGGCTTCTCCTTCTCCCTTCATTAAACATTACAGACTGGACGCCTCCTCCTCCGCGGAGGCTGCTTTTGGCAGGAGGGTACTGCAGGGAGTTCTGGACTCTCCAGGGGGCTCAGGCCCAGCTAATCCCTCCCAGGTCATCTAGCTTTGGTATGTCCCAGTTGTTACTCCTCCCACGCCTTCTCTTCGGAAACTGGCAGTTGGACTTACCTGAACTGCATGTTTAGAAGAAAGGCATAGGAGGAGTCACTTCCCTCCCGTTCTGGGCGCCCCGCGCCTAGGGGGGCCTGAGCGAATCCAGGTTCAGCGATAGCGGTTAGGAAGGATATGTGTTGGCTGTTCCTGTTTGTCCTTCCTTTCAGATTCTGCTACGATCCATCGGTTAATCTGGGGGAGTCGGAGGAGGTCAGTAGGTGTGGCTCCAAAAGATTACCTCAGTCTCCAATAGGCAAGAAGGCTTGGTTAATACCCAGTTGTTACTCCTCCCACGCCTTTCTTCTAAACATGCAGTTCAGGTAAGTCCAACTGCCATTTTCTTTTTAAGGGGTTTTTTATACAGCTTCAACTATTGTGAATCTAAAAAGTTTTCAGGAAAAATATTGATGATCAGCTATAAAGAATTATCAGTGAAGGCCATTTTAATATCATAAATATAATTTCTATTTATATAAATAGTATAGGCAATATAAATTTCTTAAATAATAAATAAATAAATTCCATATCACGTTAATGAGTCAGTATTTAAAGTCTACTTTTCAACTGTTCTCCCCCTACCCCCCCCCCCCAAAAAAAAGCTAGACCAAAACTCCAATATTCCACTACTTGGACTGGTCAGTGATGGCATAAAAAATATTTGATTGAGATCCTTAGCTTTCTTTTTCTAACTGCACTGCCCAATATTATCAGAAATGAATAAAAGATAGTCAAGTTTCCAGTTTTTGCTTTAATGAGCTTCCTAAATTAAATGAGAAAATAGGTTTTCCGAGCCATATCCATGAAGTATGTTAATGAAGTAGAAGGAAATAAAAAGTTGACATGAATGTTCTAGCTGCATATACAAGATATGTTTTTACAGTGGGCTGATAGAAATGCTGGCTGGGGTATTTGGGAAAAATCTTCATATGTTAAAGTTGCCATGATTGAGAAACACTGCACTAGTATTTAGGACACAGTAGAACTATCTTCTCTGAAAGCAAATACAGAAAGATATGCATGGAATCTGGAAAAGAATACTGGTGATTACATATGGCAGTTTGCAATCAGAAGAAAAACATCTTAATTCTACTAAATAATGCTCTTATGATAATTTTCAACTATCTCAACACTGCCCTGAAACATAAAATATGAAGTAGGAAGTACTAAGAATCCTAATCAACATTTATTTATGAGTAATCTCTTATGCAATTGACCCTTTCATTGGGTTTGGACTGCAGATTTATTATTTATTCCTCTCCATCTCTTCTCACACATCTGTAAATAGTTATTTAATTAGAAAATAATGAGTTAAATGCAATTTTGCAATTTCTATCTTAGTGTTGTGACTCCTTTCCCATTTCACCGAACACTAATAGGCTTTTCCAGGACAAGGGCATAATCCAAGCAACTACTTCAAAGTATTGCTGATAGATCGATGTCAATGTCTGCTTGAATGCATCCAGTTATACAGAGTTCATGCCTTCCCTAAACAGTTGCTTCCACTTTCTTAATCTCATGCACTATTAAAACTTTTACTATTACCATTAAAAACAAAAGCATAGTACCATATCACAAAGGAAAAAGAGCCAGTGTGACTTTCTAAAACTAAACTTGTTATTGATAGGCATGATTCAATGGACTTGCTGCATTATGATTCTCAACCTCCGAGCTTTAAATGGCAGTTGAGAAATATATTATAAATGAAATATATATATGGGATGTGAGATCATGGAAAGTATATAAGACCAAGACGTTAGAGTGCACAAAACAGGTTTGGAGTGAGTGGAATGTTTTTAGATATTCCATTTAATCCCAAGTATCAAGAGTTGAAACATGATTGCTTGTTTGAGTACTTAGACACCAAACCGAAATTTGATGGGCAGTCATTTTTATTAGGTCAAAGGTAGACAAAATATGACCTGGAAGCCATTAGTGGCTCACCATCAACCCACAAACCCCTACCAACTTTTACAAGTGTGTAAAATAAGCTTTAAGTGATTACTTTTATTTTTGGAGCATTGGCTTAAGGCACCCATTGATACGTTAAGAAACCCTGTCCCTAACCATGAATATGGTTCTTTCCATGTCATTGAAAGACTGTTCTTGCTCTTGAGATAACAAAACTATCCAATGTATGTGGGATACATGTGATAAATCTTTGCAAAGCATTAAGAAGGACCTTGCAATGCATACTGGTGTGCATGAAACATCACACATCAAAACATTAAATCAGTGGTGTCCTTACAAAACCTATGTTACTGCATTAAGATCTGATCCTATTGTTTGTGTGTATTGTATACAGAAAACATACAATATCTAAATCCATCTGCACATTTACTTTATTTCAGAATGCTATCTCTACTTTGGGACAAGTGCAATCCTGCTTTTTACTTATAACACTCAATTACAATTGTGAAGTTTTATTTATTTTCATCCTGAGCTATAAGATTGCTTAATTATTTAATTTGTTTTAATACAAGTTAAAAATGTTTCCATTGTTTAACAATCATTGAACATTCATTATACGAGTCTCTCAACTTTTTCTTAACTCATTTATTGCTAACCAATAAGTAATCTATTATTTATTTTTCTTCCGTGTCCTCAATATTTTGGAGTCCACTTGCTCCTTCTTAATTTGACTGTGAAGATGCAATACATTTGTTTCAGGATGTCCATGTAATTTTCACATAAGTATGGTATTCTGATGCTATTGACTTCAGGTAATCTGTTAAATGTGTTGAAGGCAAAAAAGGCTGATGGGGAAGGTACATAATTTTTTATGGCAGGGAATGTGTCTTTGAGTTAGCCAGGACTCCCGGTGACTGCTTGGACAAGTCAGTTTTCTTGACAGGTGATTTGCAATTGCATTCTTCTTAAGATTAAAAAATGAAGAATGAAGGCTGGCTTTGTGCCCAAGGTGGGACTAGAACTCATCTCCTGTCAGCACTCCTTCATTGGATAATCAGGAAAGAAAACCACAAGACTCCATTGATAGAAATCAAGTGTACTTTTACTAATTATAAATGAACAGAAGCGTAGCAAAGCGGAGACTGATTATTTAGGTGCGAAAGCAAATGATATATAGAATAACTCATTCCCCACCCCTTGGCCTCCCAGTCACAGTCCAATCATAATTCTCCCAAATGTCAGGTGTGAGATAACTTCGAAAGGCATCACCAAGATGGAATGTTGGTGCCGTTGGCCTTGGCGTGAAACCTCCTCCGCATGCGCAGTAAGACAGGCAGCAGAAACTCCAGAATCTTCCTCCAGCACAATTAGTAGTCCCCTCCCAAATACCATGCCCCCCTCCCCGTTTCAATGGCAGCCGAAGCAGCAGCAAAACAGAGGCTGACATCTCCTGGTTTCTAGCCTGGTTCCTTAATCACCATGCCCAATTACCTGTTGAGTTGTATGTTAGTAAAGGCCAAATAAATGGGAAAAAATGAAGCATACAAGATAGACAAGATATAACATGCAAGAACATATACGCTAATTTATCATATTACTGAAATCATTGGATATTCAGTATAATCCTAATTTATTATATTTATGCAGTGCTTTTTTATTCTGGGTTTGTTGTTGCTGTTAACAACTATGCACAGTACTTTAATTCTGAAATGTATCAATCTTGAATTGACCAGATTCAAATGTTCAGAGTCTTGGAGTCTGGATCCAATATTTCAACTGTGAAATACTTCTAGAATGCACAAGCCTGTGTCAGAACGCTTCCAGTAAGCTTATGACAACTGTTCTAAATTTTAAAATGGTACTTTTCAGCTAAAACGTTTTGAATTCAAAACTTTTATAACTACAAGTTGACATCTTTCTGATTCTGACAAACAATCTTATCATATTGTGCAGAGGTCCAGAGCAGCTGAGGTAGTTTCAGCTTCAGAAGGATATCAGGTAAAATTAAAACATTCTCAGCATTTAAATTTTATGTGCGGTGCCCTCCACAGGGAGGTGATAAGGGGACAGACTGACAGAAACAGGATTGTGCTGTTATCTGACAATATTCTCTCTTTTTGTGTATGAGATATGATATCACATGTGTGCCTCAAAAGGATGGAGTTTTGAAGGCAACAGCATAATGCCACTTTTGTTGCTATGAAGAAAATGAGCAAAGACTTTTCAGTTGATCAGATTGTTGCCAAGAAAGGTTCAGTCAATGCTAAACAAACAAACAAATAAAAAAACCCTGCCTCTATACTTGATTGGTAATTTTCTGCCATTGCTTTCACTCTCTGTGTTTTGTGTCTAAATTATTTATTTTTCCCTTTTAAATTTTTTGTTCTCTGTTTTCATTCTTTATATCCGCTAGCAACATATTTAGTTTGACCAGTTCCACGAGAAAGAAGACTGAAAGGATTTGGATTTGGAGCAGAGAGGCAATGGAAATGAATAGGGTTATGTTCCTCATTCTTCAATTTTCCTGGAAAAAAATTTTCCCGGGAAAAACGTGCTGGATTATTAAATATCTATGTTTTTTTTTACATAGCAATAGCAATAGCAATAGCAGTTAGACTTATATACCGCTTCATAGGGCTTTCAGCCCTCTCTAAGCGGTTTACAGAGTCAGCATATCGCCTCCACAGTCTGGGTACTCATTTCACCCACCTCGGAAGGATGGAAGGCTGAGTCAACCTTGAGCTGGTGAGATTAGAACCACTGAACTGCAGATAACAGTCAGCTGAAGTGGCCTGCAGTACTGCACCCTAACCACTGCGCCACCTCGGCTCTTTAATGGCTCTTTACATGCTGGCCCATTTCATTAATATGTTCTCTGCATAGACTGAGAAAAACATCTATGCTCTTGACATCACAGGAACATAAATATGGATCAAGGAAATTGGATATTTGGCTGCCACAGCAATTCACAGTTGTTTTAAAGAAATAGAGACAACCCTGCATTATTTATATAGGCTATGGCTCCTAATATTTTGCTTGTATAAAATAGAAGATGAAATTAAGTAATCTGCCAGCCACGGTCCCTTGAAATCCTACACTATTCAGGACAGGGACTTAATTTAATCCCTTGCTTTTATAGTTCTGCATATTGTGCCAATTCCAAATGCCTCTTTAATTAAGAGATGCTGTACAGTGGCCAGGCATTCTTGTAATAAAGTTGAGCAAGCAGTCAGCAGGCTTAAAGCACTTCATTAATTCATGCCAATTCACTGTGCATTGGAGCTCTTGGCATTAGAAGAGATTGGTGGAATATTTCTCATCTCTTTAAGAATTTGCTTTTTTTTGAAAACTGTTTTCTAGATGAAAATGTATTTTAAGACAGAACTGAGAAGTAGACCAAACACAAAAGTCCACAGAATCCTTAATATAGTTTTTTATCTTCTTATGAGTGAGGATGGATTTATCCTAGGAATGCAAGAAATGTGACCTTTGGTTGTGAGGGAAGTGTGTTATGCCCTTTATACCATACTATCCCATCCTGTATCAGGGCTGGCTTTAAGCTTAGGCTGAGTAAGCACCAGTCTAGGGTCACCAATGCTGCCTCTCCTGAATCTATCTTTAAAGAAATACCATTTTGTTAATACTGGATTTTATAAGTACCTAAATGTTAAATTAATCATTCTAAAAATGCAAATCTTCACTTCGCCCATCAGATTGACTGATGGGTCACCATCAGTCCATCTTGTCTAGGGGTACCATATACCCTTAAATTGGCACTGACTCCATTTCTCCACTATATTTCCTGTCAATTCATTGTTATATTTTTACCTGCATCACTTTTCTTCTTTTCTGACTTTTTGCCTTCTGTCATTGTATATCTTATTCTCTAATGTTAGCAAAATAAATTGAAGAATTTTGGGATGAAGTGGGATTTTGCTACACAGTTAACTACTGAAGTTATGTGTTTAAATATTTCCTAAATGATGGTTAAAGTTTTGATATAGTAACAATTTCATTTATATATTAAAAATATTTTACTTAATAAAATTTATTACCAGCAATCCAGTTAAATTATTTATTTTCACAAATAAATGAATCAAAGTCATTTTAAAGATTAGTCAGATATTAATTTTTGAAGAAAAGTGATGTAATTTGAGAAAACAGAATCTATTACATTTATTAACAGGCTTGAATTTCATAGACCAACTCTACCTATCACATATTATTTATTGGTATAATAATTGCATATGAAAATAAATTTATTCACAGTTAGGGTAAAGATGTGTACCAAATCGGTCTGTCAGATAAAATTCTGTATGTTTTATTTAGTTTTCTATTCATTGATAAAATTCTGCATGTTTTATTTAGTTTTCTATTCACTGATTGATGCAAAATTTTGATAGAATCTACTAACTTCTGACTACATTGAGATAATGATATGAAACAGAGTCAATACAAGTAATTCTAGTTTGGTGACCACAATTGGTACCATCAACTTGGTTGTTAAGAAAAGCTGTCACTATGTGAAACCACAACTTTGTTTAAGATATTACGTTAGCTTCTGAAATGGGTAGACTACCAGCTAAGATCGCAGGGCAGAGCAGGGGGTACAACAATTATGAACCGGGACTCTGTTGGCTTTTAGGAGTGCTACTTTCTAAGTTGCCAGTTTTGAGGCCGTGTGGATCAAATTGCTGCTACTGTACTAGCCTTCCTGCTTCATAGTAACCTTTCTGTCTGAGCTGTTGGAGGCTATCTTTGGGGGTTGTCTGTGAAGTCCGTGAAGTCCTCCACGCATATGGTTTTGGGGGACTTCAAACTGTCTTTCCTTTGACTGGCTTCAGAAGCATCTCAGGACTTTATGATCACCAAGGTGTCTAAGGAATAGAATATAATAGAACAGAATAGAATAACTTTTTTTAATGAGAATTTTGAAAAACAAACTTTTACAAATATTTACTTCCCTCCCCCCTCCCCTTCCTCCCCCCAACGCCCCCCAACCTTCCCCTCCCCCCTGACTTCCCAGAACCAATACAGGGTATAAATCTTTAACAAAAACAATCTAAAATACACTTAAATAGAAAAAAGATAGACATCTTTCAATTGAGCTTTAGCTCCTCCTTGCTAGACTACCTCTAGACAATTTATATCAATCCTGGTCTTTAATCATAAGGTATCTGAAATTTCTTAGTCCCATATTTATTTTGAGTATAATCAATCCATCTTTTCCACTCCAGTTTATATCTCTCGTTTGAATGGTCCTTAAGATATGCAGATATTTTAGCCATCTAAGCTAAGTTTGCTACTTTCAATATCCATTCTTGAATAGTAGGCAAATCTTCCTTCTTCCAGTATTGCACCACCAACAATCTAGCTGCAGTTATTAAATGCAAAATCAAATTAATCTCTACAACTGTACAATCAGTAATTATACCTAACAAAAATAACTGAGGGGTAAACTTTATCCTTTTTTTAAAGAACATTTTGCATAATCCACCATATTTTTATCCAAAAATGCTTTAACCTTTTTGCAAGTCCGAAAAAGGACTTAGGTAGTTTCGCTCGCATTTGGATATTTTGCCGAAAAGCCTTCTTATCTTTCTTGGTATCCATAATGTCATTCCAATCACCCAGTAATATACAGGATCTATAGTCCCAATGTACTAACTTAGCATGAAGCATTTTATAAAATTTGTCTTGTTGTTGATTGGGAGCATATATTCCCAATTGCAGTATCCTTTTCCCTTCTAATACCAGATCTATTGCAATGTATCTTCCTTGGGAGTCTGCTTCAATTAATTCAGCTTTCATGTCCTTCTTAAGTAGATAACTATACCATTTTTTTCCTCTGGAGCAGAAGCTATAAAGTCCAAGTCTTGTATTAATCAAGTATTTTTGATCAGTTGATCTAATATGAGTCTCTTGCAAGCAAATTATGTCATTCTTGAATTGTTTAATATAGTGATTTATTTTCTTCCTTTTCTGTGGGGAATTTAGACCATTAATGTTCCAAGTTAGGAACTTAGTTGTCATCTTTAGCTCCCTGAAACTTTTTAAGAGCCATCTGGACATCTTGAAATTTAATCTTCGCCCTGGTTCCTCCCACTGCTTCTAAACTAAGACCTGTAGCTTCTTGAACGGTGGCATGTGTTTGTTGTGATTGTTGCTTTTTTAATTCTTGTTCCATTTGCCTGGTAATCACATGGGTTTGTCTTTGTTCCTTGGCTTCTTGTACCTCTGAGAGAGGAAGTTGATCCAATCTTGTTGATACTTGAGTGGTTTGCTGTCTATCTTGTCCTTCTTGTTCTCTTTCTCTGGGTCCAGGAGTGGGGGGATGTCCAGCCTTCAATATGTTATTGTAGAAATCTCGAGCCTTCCATACTGAATTAAGATGGTATCTTTGCCCCTGATAGGTGAGTGTGCAAGTCTGGCTGGTGCCTCCCATCTAAACTGTAACTAATGATTTTTAAGCTCTTCAACTAAAAAAGCATTGTCTTTTCTTGATCTCAACATTTTAGGGGGTATCTCCTTCAAAACAGTCACCTCCTGACCCCCAATTTGAAGCTTAGTTTTGTAAGACTCTTGCAGTATCGTATTCCTCATGTCTCTTGTAGCAAAGTACACCACAATGTCTCTTAGTAGTTGCTTTTGTCTGGCAAGCCAGGAGTTGACACTATAAACCTTTTCAATTTGCCAGACATAATTCCCTCCTGGCCTTCCCATCAATTGATCAAAGGCTTCTGAGAAGATCTGCTTCAAATTTTCTTTATTTTTCTCTTGAAGGCCTCTTATCCTTAAGGCAAATTCCATTTGTCTATACTGTAACATTTTAATTTCATTTTCTGCATGGCCAACCTTTTGTTGAACCACATCTATTTTCATTACCAGATTAATATTAGAGTCACTAAGATGTAATCTGTCTTCAATTCCCGAAACGTAGCCAGAGAGGCAATTAAAAGCCACCAGAATATCATCTCTAATTCCCTCGTCCCGAGTCATAAGCTCTTCAGACAGTTCTTTGTGAGCAGCAGATATCTCTTCCTTAATTTTAACTTCCATCACAGCTGCATGATTTTTTTAAAGCTTTAACTAATTCTTTTTGCAAAATTTCTCTGGTCAGGGGCTCCCCTGCAGAAGTAGGGGGGGGGAGTAGTGACTGTAATTTAGTAGTGGGAGCTGGCGAGCTTCCTGCACTTTTGGACATGTTAGGTGGAGGGAAACTTTTGATTAGGAGCTATTCCAGGTTTAATCTTCTTTAGCCAATTAGTAAGTCCAGGCAAGCCGATTATACAGCAATTGCTATTTAGTTTGATAATAAATCACTCCTGATCTTTAAATGTTCTGAGCTCCGTAAAAATGTCGTCAAAGCCCGACCCCTCCTACAAAGCTGCTTGGCGCCATTTTGTGTGTCTTTCTAGCAAGTAATTGTCAGAAGGAATTCTTTAAAAATGAAGCTAAAGATTTATACATACAATTAGGAGTTCATGAGTATTAGTTCTGCCCATTTTGGAGTCAGCAATAAATCAATCTTTGTGCTGAGGGTGGGTGAAGACCTTCGTTCTGCAGCAAAAAGCAGAAGAAATTCTTGATGCGGAGATTTACTATGCTGCCGGGTGGCCCCCCCCTCCCGTCCCAGATTTATAGTCTGGGGGGGTTAGTTGGAGCGCTGCCCAAACATAGTTTACTCGTCTTCTTCTTCTAAGCCCGAAGAAGAGGTAATCAAACTGCTAAACAGTTGATGGATGCTGTTTAGACAGTTTAACGCAGCCAAGATTCTGGAGCTGTTAAAAACAACAAACTCCCACAGGTCCCGCCCAACCAGAAGCCCTGAATAGAATAACTTTATTGTCATTTTAAATGTACACTAATCAGCATACATTAAAATGAAATTTTGTTGCATACAGGTGCCAAAGTGTAACCACCCAATATAACCAAAATTTATGCTTATACCAACATACAGACACATATATGACCCAGAGAAACAACACAGTCTAGTTTGGATGTATACATATACATGGTGAGAAACATGAATATTTTGAGTTCGGCATGGGGAACAGTTATAGATTCTGATAGTCCTACTAGAAATACTTTGAAATCTCCTCTTAGAGGCAAGCAACAGAAACAGACCGTGAAGTGGGTGTGTGGAATCTTTAACAATGTTTCAAGCACCTATTGAAGGTAATTCATGGCCTGATTTGAAACAGTGGTCTACACTGGACATGGTACCCTGACAATGAGATATAATGGGGAAGTTATCCTTGTCTCCTCTGTCATGGTCAGATCATGTTCAGATGTTGTTGAAATTATTCTTTTTAGAAGAATTTTCAGAATCACTTAGATAGTTACATGGATGACCTATAAATTTGATCAATCGATTGGTCAAACAATGAATCCATCCATTTAGAGGGATGAGACAGTCATAAATGCAATGATTGATTGGTCATAGTTATTTTTTTTTACTTGTAACTGCAAATAGTGGCTAAACAAGAAAGTCACTAAATGAGAACTTCCTGTATGTGTTTTAGAATACTTGATGTGTTTGAACTAATCCAGGCTAAGTGTTTCTTAAACATAATGGAATGAATAATATAATGGAATACTGAAACAAAAAATTAGCAGGATCTTGCTCTATTTCACACAAAATATTAACTGCAAAAATGAACACTCATTATCAATTTCTTGGTTCAGTGACAGTGAGTTTAGAAAATTTGCTTCTGCCTTCAGTTTTTCTTTACCTTGAAAATAATTGTCAACTCTTTATGTTGTTTAAAAATTAAATATATGAATATCTAATCCGGCATTCCTATCATGAGTGACTCATAAAGTCCAGAACAGTCTCTGGCTAACTAAAATAATAAAATGTTCCTGCACAAAAAAGTCCATGGTTATTCTGAGCCAGAGTAATAAATGGCTAATGTACTTCTACACAGAGCTGGTTGAAAAGCCTCATTGCTTTTCAATAAAGCTGATTATTTTGTAGGGAGCTAGCAATAAGTAAACCAGCTGCCAAAGCTGAACATACACAATCTAATTGTTAAGACATGTATGAGTTTTATCAATAACTTACTTATTGTTTTTAATTTTGCTTTGCTTTTTATAATACATCAGTGGAAATAAAAGTATTTTTAATCATGTTTTCCAAAGCTTGTTTTTTGCACTTGAATTTTTTAAATGTTGTTTTTGATATTAAACAGCTTTTATTGCCCACTTTGGGATACAAGAAGGTACCCACACCTAAATATGTGGCACCAAATTGAGAGGAAGGTATATGAAAATTTCAATTTCAATTTCAATTTACTTTATTTGTATGCCGCCCTTTTCCCTGAGGGGACTCAGGGCGGCTCACAGTTCAAAGGGGGGGGGGGAAACAGACAAGTTACAAACATGAAAACCATACATTGTTAAAAAGCACAACAGTAATACACTTTTCAAAAGTTTTCTCATGGGAAATTAGAGACGTTCTAGATACTAATAGAAATCTAAACTGGGAACAAAACATGAATAGAGTCTGGTTACTTGAGGGCTGCTTGCCTCCTAATTGTTCTTTGCCATCCAGTGAAGTCGGCTAAAGTGGGCAGACTGAGTCCTGTTGATTAACTAGTGACATCTTGCTGGGCCCTTGTTCTCCCAGGCCTTTGGTTAGGATGATGGTTAATTCCCTTTGTTTTGGGGTATCTTTTGTTTATGGTTTTTAAAATGTTTTTGTTATGGGATTGGTAAATTTTTGTTGCTGTAATTCAGGAATTTGCTGCTGTAATTTAGTGCCATCATCGTGGTGAGCTCTGAGCCAGCAAAAGTGCAGGGTTTTAAATGCTGCAAGTATTTAAAATTCTAGCACTAAGTGAGACGAAGGTAAATTGTGAGTGGAGTTCTTTTGATAATAAATTCTCTTTATGTATTTATACCCTGTGAAGGTAATATAAAACAACCTGGCAACAGCAGTCGTTATGGATTTGAAACTGAATTGTATATAATTCCTGTTCCCTCCTACAGAGACTTGTTGAATATGCTTAAATAAGCTTATCTTAACCCTATTTGTTTAATTTATAAAATAACATATTTATAAGACAAACACAATTTATTTGTAAATTTAAATAATATGTAATTGAGTTGATGATAATTTTAAAGTAACTTTCCTGGATAGTGAATGTTGTAGGTAGTGAATGTTCTCTCAATGTTGATATAGACTTTGGTATGTCGTTTGATATAACCATTCCAAAACACTGAAATTGTTCTTTATCCATTATTTTGCTTGTATGCTTGCAATCATTGTCTTGGCCTACAGCTGATAGACAGGGGCCCCTATATTTTCATTAGAATTATCTGACTTAACAAAGAATTCATGCTTCTTCAACAACTGCAAATTGTCCAGATCCTTAAATAGTGCTGAAATCATAATGCACTCACCTCAATGTCTGAAGAGTGGTATGATGTTCTTGTTATGAAATGTAGTGTTTGAGTTATTCCAGATATAATGGCATCCCTATTATCTTAAAAATTGTATTTTTGACTCATTTATCCACAACACTTTCCTCATAAGCCCCTAGATAATCATTCTGGCATATTTTGGCAAATTTTGGCCATTGCTCTTTGTGACCATTGACACCTATCTTGTTGATTGATTATGATTTATCACCCATCATGTTTTTCTGATGATAGAATCAAGGCAGTAATGTCAGCAGCAACCCACCCCTGCCCAGGACTTTGGAAATGGACCCATACACTTTTCCAGAGTGATAGATTTCAATAACTTTGTTGCAGAGATCAAGTAAGGTGTGACATTTTGTTCTAGAATCTATGTGATGAGAACTTCATTATGATCGGGGCACCAACATGTTTATGAGTTTTATATTTTATTAAGTTTCTAATTAGCCTTGATGTTGAATACTCATGCAAGCAACTCCAGTTATTGCTTTAATTACATTGATTCAATCAAAAGGGCAAGATTATTACTTTTTAAACTGGCACATCATATATTCAGAAGATTGGTTTATGAGATAAATGAAACATAGAGCAAACATTGATGTTACTTAATCATTAAGACGTTTGTTATGCATCAGAGGGATCTACATAAAGTTCTGATATCATTCAGTGACTTAGAGAAGAAAAATATCAGAAAATATGAAAGGAAGTGAATATTTTTGATAGCAGTGTAAATGCAATTAATTGTTTGTATGGTACTAAGTTTGTTGAATAGAATAAATTGTTTTTTAAAGTTATAATCAGTAGAAAAGATAGTGACAGAATAGCAAAAAACAACATGACAACTTGGTTAAAATGTTTAAAGGCTCAATTACATAAAACAAACCCCAAACTACACAATATTTGGTACATTCTTAATCTCTTTTTTTTGTAATTGTAGAGAAAAAAATGTCAAAAATACCTTTCATATATCCTACAGCCTCCCTCCCTCCATTCCATACTTATGTATTTATTTGTGCTCCATTTTACAAACAACCCAGGACATGAACATATCGAACAAATGATCCTCAGTGTCAGCCTCCGCTTTGCTACTGCTTCGGCTGCCATTGAAACAGGGAGGGGGGGCATGGTATTTGGGAGGGGACTCATTGTTGTGCTGGAGGAAGATTCTAGATTTTGAACTGTCCACCTCACCTGTGCATGTGGAGGAGGAGTGTTTCCCGCCAAGGCCAACGGACCAGCATTCCATCCTGGTGATGCCTTTCGAAGTTATCTCATACCTGACATTTGGGAGAATTATGATTGGACTGTGCACAGGATGCCAAGGGGAGGGGAATGAATTATACAATATATTATTCGCTTTCGCGCCTAAATAACTAGACTTAGCTTAGCTTCACTTCTATTCATTTATAATTAGTAAAAGTACACTTGATTTCTACCAATGGAGTCCTGTGGTTTTCTTTCCTGGTTTTTGAATGAAGAAGGGCTGATAATTAAGCTAAGTCTCACCTCCACCCACCCGGAGCTACAACCTACCAAGGGGGGTGTCCTCACAAGAAGGAAAAGAATGTCTTTGCATGTGAGTGATCAAGAGGAAACTGAAGGGGCGGCAGCAGAACCATCTTTAACTGAAAGGCTGGCTGGTCTAAGGGTGGAAGAGCCTACTGTTCGTCCCCGATGGACTTTGGGTGTGGGACAAAAAGAGGAGTTGGAGGAGTTGGATGCGGAAGTCACGAGAAGGAGACCGAAAAAAAATCAGCGGAATGGGGTGACCCTGGGGAAGAGGATTACAAATTGTCCCACGCCATGAGGCTCCTCGAGGAAGCTTGGTCCGAATGCAAAAGCCGTGGAAGAGCAGTGGAAAGGGAGCAAGCTGAAGAGTTTGAGCAAAGGTACTCCATGCACAGGTTAAGGGAGGGTAAGAAGCTGAGGGGGGTTGGGAGCAAGGAAACCCAGAACCAGCCTCCCCCCAGCTAGGGCCGCTCAAAGAGTAGGGGGGGGGCAGGCGACGCCGAAAGGCAAAAGTCCCTCCATTAACAGTAAAATATGATGGTGATCCCAAGAGTTTAGGGTTGTTTATCATACAGGTCTGGAACTATATGGAGATTTATGGTCCAGATTTAGAAACTGATGATATGAAAGTGAGGATGGTTTTACTGTCATTGGAGAAAAAAGCGGCCGAATGGATGGTGGGCCTACACCAATGCAATTCCCCTCTCCTGAGGAATTTTAATGATTTTATGGCTGCAATGAAGAGGAGGTTTGATGACCCACTGATTGAGAAACGCGGGAGGGTGAAATTTATGGCCCTGAAGCAGGGAAATAGACCAGTGGCAGATTATATTCAGGAGTTTCAACAGTTGTCAGCCTATATGAGGGGATGGTCAGAAGACGCTTTGTTGGATCAGTTCACTGGGGGATTGAATGAAAAAATTTACCAGCAGTGCATTAACAGACACCTTCCCGGCCCAGTGATTGCTTGGTATGAACACGCAGCAGATGTTGAGTTAGATTTGGCCAGACTTCAAGGCATGAAAGAGGGAGAAGCGGAGAAGTCACCCCCCCACCGGATCAAAAAGCCCCCCTCTGCGCCAGAAGTGAAGGGAAGGGAAGCTTCGCCGGCAAAGCTAAGCCTTTCACGTGCTTCCGCTGCCATCGCACCGTGAATTGCCACATTAAGATGGCTCAGACCGCTCTACCCCCTCCCAGAAGAGAGGGGAAAGCAAGTAAGGCCCTGAGCAAGAAGAGAGAGGCTACGTGCGCCGCTGAAAATATCCCCTAGCATTTCCAGCCAGAGGAGGAGGGAGATGTTAGCCCCAGCTCGTCTGACGAGTCAGATGACGACCGCTCACATCGTTGGGTGAGTTCAAACAAAGGGCCCATGCTTATCCCTATTGAACTAAGGGTGCCACCTGCTGGCGAGACTGAAAAGCTTTTAGCTCTGCTGGATTCAGGCTGTTCTCACTGTATGATAAGTCCGGCAATGGTGGAGAAACTAGGCTTGAAGTTGAGGACTTTAAAAACCCCTATTGTTTTTTGCCAAATTGATGGTTCTATTGCGGGAGGGGGCCCTGCCCATTTTTCTATGGAGCCCTTAGAAATGAAGATGGGGACCCATCAAGAATTAATCATTTTTTATTGTGGCACCTGGAATGGACCGGCCCCTTATTTTAGGACTCCCCTGGCTTCGTAAATGGAACCCTCGCATTAACTGGAGGAAGGGGTAGGTTACGCATTCGCACTAGCACGCCCCCTGAAAGGGAGGTTGAGACCCCAGACCCTGCTGATTCTAACCCCACTTTGGCAGCCAGGAGAGGATTGAAGGGGAAGAGAAAATTCCGAAAGAATATTGGGATCTGAGAGGAGTGTTTAGTGAGAAATCTTCTGATAAGCTTCCCCCCCACAGACCCACTGATTGCACCATTGATATTCTGCCTGGAGTGACACTTCCCAAGCCCCAGATATATTCTCTGTCTCCTAGGGAGATGGAGGAAATGAGAAGATTCATTGACAAGAACTTGGAAAAGGGTTTCATTGAACCAGCTAGACCCAAGGTAGCAGCTCCTGTGCTATTCAGGGAAAAGAAAGATGGCTCTCTCAGATTATGTGTTAATTTTAAAAATTTGAACGCTATCTCTGCCCAGAACTTGTACCCATTACCACTGATGAAGGACATGCTGGCCCAACTGTGCAAGGGCCGCATTTTTACTAAACTGGACTTGAGGGAGGCATACTATAATGTCCGTATTAAAGAGGGGGACGAGTGGAAAACCTAATGAAAATGTTTTTAAATAATGCTATGAATTTTTTTTTAAAAGTCACTTAAATTTAAAAAAAGGAAAGTGCTTCAGTATGGGACAAAACCCCTACCGCCCATTATGAAAGCTGGAACTCCCACTAGTGGGCGGTAGGGACCAGGTTGACTACCACTGCCATACATGGTGACTGGGTGAAACTATTGTGAGGTATGATTGAGAAACAACTAAGGGCCACAGATAATCTTCTTAATATACTGAATTATTCTCAAATTACAAATTAAAGTGAAATTTTATAACATTTTTTAAAATCTTTTTGTGGGGTTTTTTAATTGCTTTAAATTGTTTTTTAAATTAGATGTCATAACAAAAGAAGAATAAATTTAAGGATCATGTACAATACAGTTTCTTCTATAGGTTTCTGTTCTGATCCCCCTCGTTCCACACCAAAGCACACTATGAGCCAGAGATAAATTATAGCATTTAATTAACAGACAAACAGGTCCTTGGCAGCAACCCAACACAGACAAGCTTGGGCAGCAATACACACAGGTAAGGCTTGGCAGCAATCCAGCCTGCCAAGCTCACACAAAGTTTTCCGATGTTCGATTCTGTGTTGACTTCTGCAAAGAGGGGCATGTGCACAAGTAGCCTTTTTATAGTCTGGAGAGGAGCCTAATGACCACCAGCTGAGTACAATTACTTCCTGTAATTGTTCCTGACGCCTAGTAGCTCTTCGATGGCGTGCATCCAGGAACAACTCACTACTGGCCTCCGGCTCACTCTCCCTTGTCTCCTCACCACTGGTCCAAGGCTCAGGTGCCTCCTGGTGGCCAACCAGCCTCTCTGCACCCTGCTCAGAGTCGGAACCCTGTCCAGGCTCCTCCACATCTTCCAGAGCTGACTCAGCCACAACAGGTTTCTACTCTCAATACAATAGCAGTCAGAGTCAGGTACCAGCATCTAATTACTGTGAAGAGATTAATAAACTTTGGAATGACCAAAGCCTTTCTTCTCATTAATTAGGAGTGGATTGGATGCTGGCTCACATTATCAGTTAGGAGAACCACCAATAAAACTATTTAGAAATATGGAGATTTTAGCATGTAAAGTTACAACATTCTGACCAGTTGTGAGTTCCAGATCCCGGTGCAACCAGTACAGGGCAACAGGGCCAGGCGTCCACCACATGAATGCACACAGCATACGTGCACACGTGTGCAGTGCGCACATGCGCACAGCATGAACATTCGTACTTACTGCCCGCAAGGCTCCAGCTGCTTGGTGGAGCATGTCGCAGGTGCCGTACACTCCGTGTGCATACACAGAAGTCCCGAACAGCTCAAATACAGGTAAGGAGCGTGGGCTGGTGGGCCCTCCAGAGCACCATACTGGAACAGTACCTGATGCTCCCAGCAGGCACCGGTATGCCCTTACCGGGGTCTACCAGTCGTATCTCACCACTGATTATAACCCAAAGAAGCAAAACAGTTCTTTTATACTTAAGATCAGTACTATAATTAGCAAATAGGCTTTTATAAATAAATGAATATAGGTAGTCCTTGACTTACAACAGTTCATTTAGTGATCATTCAAATTACAATGGCCCTGAAAAAAGTGACTTATGACCATTTTTCACACTTACAACCTTTGTAACAACTCCATGATCATGTGCTCAAAATTAAGGTTCATATGTGTGACTACTGCTCTGTCCCAAGACCATGTAATCACCTTTTGCAACCTTTTGATAAGCAAAATCAATGGTGAAGTCAGATTCACTTAACAACTATGATAATTACTTACTGCAGTGATTCACTTAACAACTCTGGCAAGAAATGTTGTAAAATGAGCCAAAACTCACTTAACAAAAGTCTTACTTAATAACAGAAATTTTGGGCTCAATTGTAGTCATACTTCAGGACTACCTAAACCACTTACATGAAGGTAAATTTAGAGCAAATGACAAAAACAAACTGTCAGAGTCTAAGCCATAACTAGTTGACACAAAAAATATAGATGCTGGAATTCTGTCAGGTTGAAGAAATCAGGAAACATCAGAGGTCAGAGTTCAAAAGAACTACAAGCTTATTTATTTCACGCTACCTATACACAAGACTCTAAACTACCAACAGCCAAAGCAAATTGGCACCACAGATAAAAAGTCTATGAATTTAATGGGGGTGGGATATAGATGTCTAATGGGAGGATGGGTTTAGAGACTCCAAACTGATGGTGCATTTGATTTCATCTCCTACAATTCAAACCTATAACCATCTCACCTATTTTTATCCTGGAGCTTTGCATTAAGAATATGAGATCCTAGATTTCATTGAGTAAGAACTACCTTTTATATGTGGTTGTTGGAATAATCAAATGACATAGGTTGTACACTTCTGTCTAGTTTAGATCTAGGCAGCAAGTGAATGAGTACATCAGGGCCACTGTATCTGTGATGAACCTGCTTTTCCCCCATTGAATTTCAGTGGCTCTTAATAAATCCCCAAAGATATCCAAAGAAACTCTGTATTAAATCTAGTATCTTAGTATAGTAGTATATTTGTACTAACCTGGTACTACTCCTTGGTAGCTTTGCTGATAAGGAAATCAATGGGACAGATAGTCCAGACATATATAAGATATATGGTACTGCTCTCAGAAGAAGGGAAGGGCAGCAGATATAATTGGCAAAAGTGGACAACTGTTAAATACCAGTGTTGTCATGTTAAGATTAGAGACAATTCCAGGAAGAAGATTAGTTAAAAGTACTTGAGCATAAAGGTAGGTAGCTATTTAAAACTAAAACAGGCTGAAGACAAAGGCTAAAGTAGGTCCACGACATTGCTAGTAACTGTTGAACATGTCCTTGTGATTTCAATCTAAAGAAAAAGTGGCTAGTGAGGCTAAAATGTATTGCTCATTTTTTTGTACTGTTAAAGTTAATATTACACACAACTATTGTATTGTTTGATTTCCTCTGACACTGACCCTTTCAGCATTTTCACCAGGTAATTGCTAAGTGGGGTAAAATCAAGTGTTCAAGAGTGAGGCCTGGAAGGGCATTGAGCAATTAACATATCACTATAAAGTTCATGCAGGCTGTGCTAGAAGATAGAAAGAAGAAAACTTTACCTGACAGATGATAATCAGCTGGATCCAGGCCAATTCTTAATCTACTTCGGTGGCAAACTTTAATCCTTTTCTTAACTCTAGATAGTTCTTGTTCTACAATTCAGCAACACAGAGGGATACATATATGCCAGATATACCATGCATTAATCCCATATGATAACTTGCTAAGTTTATTTAGAATTGTTCTGAGGTTGAAAACTGAAGAGTAGGTAAAAACGTTCACTTGGTACATCAGGCTGTATCTCACTATCAGGCTGCTTTAAAAAGAATGCAGAACAATTAGTCAAGCCAGGAAGTGAAAATGGTTGACTATTCTGATAAACCAAGCCTGAAATTGCTTCTTATTGTATTTTAAGGGAATTTTTTTTAAAAAGGAGAAACTGGAAAGCAATATGGCCTTTGAATCAAGTCCCTCAAATTTGTGCATGAATCCCTCTCATTGTGCCCTTAAATGAGAAAGTGAGAAAGGAGAGAGGGAGGGAGAAAGAGAGAGGGGGGAGGGAGGGGGAGGGAGAGAGATTGATTGATTATATTTCTAAATAAGCTATGAATAGATGCTTATTCAGACATGCTATTTTTCATTATAGAATTCAGTACAAATTTTGGATATAATCAATCAATAAAAGATAAAGTCTCTTTCCAAATGAGGTTGGCTTCCAATGATTTCATGGATTCATACTCATTTCTTGACAGCAATACAGAGATTATTTGCATTGCCTTCTTCCAGGATATTGTTCCCTGAATGTATGCTTGTGCACACATACACAGACAAACACACACATGGAATTCTTCAAATAAACCCTATTTAAGTGAACTTGATTGTGCGCCTAAGATCATACAATATCAGCTGAGAGCTGCTGTTTACTAATAAAACTGCTAGCATTTTTACTTTGAAAATCAGGTGCCTATAACTTGGCAACCCTAAAAATCTGTACTTTTAATTGGTGAAATCTTTGCTGCAAGAACCTCTCCATTGAATATTTTAATAAATGCTCCTCTGTTTTGTCAATTATTTCTAATGAATATTTTTATTATTTTTAGAATGTTAAAAAGCATTGCAAAAATAGTTTCTCCATTAAACAGTCCAATAATAAGCCCTTTAAATTCTCTATTCATCCCTCTAGGGTACTTTAGTTAAGATATTGGCAGGATAAAATATATTTTATACAGGTTATCATGAAAGGCTAGGCTAAATATACAGAATAGTTTATTTTAGTCCAAGCAGCTTCCTTGGCACAAAAGATTGCATCATGAACCAGGGCTGCTGTTAATGGACTTGTATTTTTTTCTAGATAATGAGCACAATTTGAATTCAGTTTGCATTCACAGAGTAGATGATGCCAAAGCACAGCTGCTGGATTTATTCCATTTCTTATGCGATGGCATTTTGTACAAATCTTCCGGTTTGAAATTAAAAATAGTATCTTAACTGTTGAAGTACTTTAGCGATAGCCATCATTTAGCTGAAATCAATAATTATGCTATCATGGTAAATATATTTGTTTGAAAATATTTGTGCTACTGAAATAGCAAAACCAATTTAGGGAGGAGGAAAGGGAGGAATGGAGGGAGGGAGTGAACTAGAAAGCAGGAGACCATCACTTAGCCATGAAAGCCATTTGGATGACTTTGGCCCAGTCACACTCTCAGTCCAATCCACCATCCACGACTCAGTCCCAAATCCATTGTTGTGGGAAAAAAGGGCGATTGTCAGCCCTTCTTCATTCAAAAATCAGGAAAGAAAACCACAGGACTCCATTGGTAGAAATCAAGTGTACTTTTACTGATTATAAATGAATAGAAGCGAAGCTAAGCTAAGTCTAGTTATTTAGGCGCGAAAGCGAATAATATATTGTATAATTCATTCCCCTCCCCTTGGCATCCCATGCACAGTCCAATCATAATTCTCCCAAATGTCAGGTGTGAGATAACTTCGAAAGGCATCACCAGGATGGAATGCTGGTCCGTTGGCCTTGGCGGGAAACACTCCTCCTCCACATGCGCAGTAAGATGGACAGTTCAAAATCTAGAATCTTCCTCCAGCACAACAATGAGTCCCCTCCCAAATACCATGCCCCCCCTCCCCATTTCAATGGCAGCTGAAGCAGCAGCAAAGCAGAGGCTGACATCCAGCCCTCCTCCAGAAAAAGGCGGTCAGACCTGGAAAATGACAAAGCACAAACAAACAGATGAACAACAAGAAACATAAAAGGAAAAAAGGGGAGGGAAAGAGAAAATGTCAGGAAATTGGCCAAACTAGGGCTTGTCAGGATAAGCAGAATAGAACTTGTAGAGCAATTTAGGGGCCCGGACATGGGACTTGTCCACCCATTCAGTATGAGAAGGGGGGAAATGCTTCCAAGCCACCAGGTACTGAATACGATTCCGCCATCTACAGGAGTCCAAAATTTTGCGAACCTCGAAATGTTGTTCACCATCAATCAACAGCGGGGCGGGCGGTGGAGGAACAGGCGGACGTAAAGACGAAAAGCGTACAGGTTTTATGAGGTTAACATGAAAAACAGGATAGACTCAGTTGAGGTGTTTAGGCAGCTGCAGCCGAACGGAAACAGGATTGATGACCTTGACAATAGGAAATGGCCCAACATACTTAGGCTCCAACTTCTTGGACTTCTGGGGAGTCTGAAGAAACTTGGTGGACAGATAAACCTGATCACCCACTTTGTAATCAGATGGCTTAGTCTGTTTCTTATCAGCCTGTTTCTTATGTGTGCGATGCGCAGCATTCAAAGTTTGGAGTTCCAAAGGCCAAACGTGCTGAAGGCGATCACTCCACTCAGAGAGAGACAAGACTTGCGGCTGCTCACGAGGAACCTCAGGAATAGGTACAAAATCCTGGCCAGACACGACCCGGAAAGGGGTGAAACCAGTGCTGCTATGCACAGAATTATTATTATTATTTTTTAAAATTTTGGTCTTTTATGTATCAATCATGGAAATGCAAAATGAACAATTATGGCTCTTTCATGCATCAGGTTACCTGTGTGCGATTCTATCTGAGGACAAATGTTTCTGCCTGCAACAACTGGTCTGTCACAGTTTTTCATTTCAACAAAGTCTAAATTTTCAGAACTTGCCATTTTTCAGGTCTTACAAAAGATTTCTGACATGCATTTTAATCCTGATATGCTTGAAATATTTTTTTATATATATATTTTTATTATGTTTTCATTCTATACAATCACATATTCACTGTGCTTAATCAGGGCATATAACATTGAATAATAAACACGGCCCTCACTTATATAGAAAATGCCCTCTACAATACAAACCCAGTATACCACCTTAGCCTGCCATACACCCTCTTTCAACCCCCTCCAACTTTCATTCTTCCTTCTCACACACCCCTCTACGCCTACTTCCCCTCCCCTTCTTTCTAACCTTAACCCTATCACTCCCTCTCCATTCCCTCCCTCCCTTCTCCTCCTCCTCTCTCTCACCCTCTCCACCCTCCTTCTTCTTTCACTCGACTCTTTCCTTCGGTATCTATTACCTTCCAGTATATTCGGTTTGTTCTATTTTCGCACTAACATTGAAAAGCCACAGTATACAAATACAATCATGGAATTTATGCACAGAATTATTATAAGCCACCTCCGCATGTGGCAACAAGTCCACCCAATCATCTTGCTGGTAGTTGATGAAACATCATAAATACTGCTCCAGAACAGAATTAGTCCTCTCACAAGCCCCATTAGTCTGAGGGTGGTGGGCGGAGCTTAAGCCCTGGGCGGAGCCAATCCGCTTAAGAAACTCCCTCCAGAACACGGAGGTGAATTGTACACCCCTATCCGAAATGATGCGGTCAGGCACCCCATGTAAGCGGTAAATGTGGGAGATGAACATCTCAGCGAGAGTCTTAGCAGATGGAATCTTGGAACAAGGGATAAAGTGGACTTGCTTGGAGAACAAGTCGGTAACCACCCAGATAACGGTATGCCCCTGGCTCTCAGGGAGATCAACAATGAAGTCCATAGAGATCTCCTTCCACGGGCGACAGGGCAAGCTACAGTCTGGAGTAAACCCTGCGGCTTCCCCGGCAGGTGTTTAGCAGCAGCACAAACAGTGCAACTGGCCACATAAAGTTCAATGTCCTTTTTCAAAGAAGGCCACCAAAACTGCCTTTTCATGAGATGCAGCATCTTCACGAAACCAAAATGCCCTGCCAATCATGAGCCCGTTGAAGAACCAGTAGATGAAGAGATGCAGGAACGTAAAGTTTCGCTCCAATCCATGGCAAGTCATCCCTCAGGGTACATTCACTTATATGCTGCTGGAACCATTCATCATGAGCGAGGGTGTTCTTGAGATTGGAAAGGAAATCCTTTGACATCTCCACTTTAGAACGTGCCTGATGTCTAGTAAACACTGGAGCAGTGAGGCTTGACGTGGGAATGACCGGCTGGACCACGCTGAGCTTAGAACAGTTGTACTGAGGAAGCCTGGATAAAGCATCAGCCATGAAGTTCTTCCCACCTGGAATGTATTTCAGGGTGAAATTAAAACGATTGAAATGCTGGATCCGGGGGGCGGAGCCTGTTGCCGAGGAGGGCTCAACCGAGCTCCTCTCAGAGATCTGGTCTGTATATCTAAATAAGATCATAGATATCACCCCTTTTTGGCTAAGAAAGGGGCAGGGAGTAGCTCTGTGTGCTAGGGTCTATTCGTAATCCACAGCCTTTCTCTTTTTTTTGGCTGTGGACAGAGATTAGACCCAGCGTGAGCGGAGCTTTTATCTCCAGCCAGTTCTTCTCAGCTGCCTTTTTTTGCAGCCCCAGACAGGCGAGCCCCCCCCAGGACAAAGCAAAGTTGTTTCAAGCCAGGATTAATACGGGCGGGTCCCACTCCTGTGAGATTTATGCTTTTATTACTATCTTAAATACCAGCACCATTTGTCTTAGAGGCTTCTTTGTTTAAACGGACTTCAAAATGGCGATTTCTCTCCGTTGGTGACTGATAGGGGATGTACTTAGCCGGTTTTACCTTCCTGCAGACCGCTCCTTAACAAAATAAACTTTTTTTTTTTTGGGGAAACAGAGGGGAGCGAAAGCGCTGTTTATTTGTTTATTTATTATGGCACCCAGGTCAAAATCGAAGCGTCTCTCTACAAATGTGCCTAAAGAATCTAAAGAATTTATATTGGAATCGCAGCCCTTGTCTCCTACGCCCTCTACTGGAGAATTTTTAACACAGGAATTTTTCTTTCAAATGCTTAATGATTTTAAACAAGAAATCAAGGAATTTGTATTGGAGCTATATGATGATTTAAAGTCTAAAATTGACCAAATGAAGGCGAATACGTTTGCAGCCGTGTCTGCCCTGTCAGATTATTCTGCTGAAATAGAGAATAAATTGGAATGCTTGGAGGAGGCTAATTTTAATTTGATTACTAATATTCAAATATTACAACAAAAAATTAGAGACACTGAAGAACAGCTCGTGATGATAAATTTTAATAGGAAGGCATTTGCAATAAGAGTCAGAGGACTCCGCAAAAAGGAGCGAGAGAATCTGAAACAGACCTTTGTTGAAGCCTTCAGCCATGCGGTGGGAAGCCCGGGACTTAACTTTGATTGGCAGATTTGGAAAATCTATCGCCAGAACTCGTTGGTAGCGGAACAGCGACAGCTCCCGAGGGACATAATTATATATTTCTCCACAAAAGAATCTAGAAACGCGATTATGCAAAAGTTTCATAATAACAGTCTGCGAGTTGATGACCAGGACTTGATTGTCTTCAAAGAAATACCTTTCCAGAGTTGAGAGCAAGAAGAGACTATGCTTTTTTAACTAAAGAGCTTAGAAATCAACAGATTCAATATAGATGGGAGGCCCCAGCCGGCATTACGGTCACATTTGAGAATCAAAGACTTCGTCTTAACTCTGTTTCGGAGGCTCGAGATTTCTATTACAAGACTTTGAAGGCGGGACTTCCTGATTCACTTGGAAAAGAGGAGAGACAAGCTGAAGGAGAAGGCAAGCGGCAGGCCGCGTGGCTGCAAGATGGAGGGGGTAGCCTTTCCTCCCTCAGAGAAGCAGAAAAGCGGAGATCGAGAATTTAAACATTTTAAAATATTTGCCAAAGTTGTGGACTGAATGGGGGTTTGCGACCTCTCTCCGGTAGAAAAAGCGGAACTTATTGGTGGGGTGATATTGATTGTATATATGTAAAATGAATGCGGAATGATTTATGTTGTTTAAATTCTGTTAGAAGGGATTACTTTAAAACAGAAGGTTAACCGACTCTTGTTGAAAGTATTATTTGAATATGTGGAATGATCCATGCTATTTAATTCTTATTAGAAGGGAAAGTTGGGTGAAATTACTTTGAGCTAGATCTTAAACTAATGTCTGCATAAATTTGATAGTGGTAAATATCAGACAAGCAAGGGATGAGGGTAAAATGCATGCGGAATGATTTACGTTGTTTAAATCCTATTAGAAGAGAAAGCCGCTTGGGATTATCTTAAGATAGAATGTAAACTGATTTTTGTGTAAAGTAATATTTGATCCACGCTGCTTAAACTTTACTAAGAAGGGAAAGTTTGGTTAGATTATTTTGAATTACTGTTTGAAAATAAGGTTAAGAAAGATTATTTACGCTGTTTAAATTCTATTAGAAGGGAAAGTTTGATTATTCTTCTGTAAAGTAATATTTGAATATGTGGCATGATCCACGTTGCTTAAATTTTACCAGAAGGGATTATTTTTGAGCTAGACTGTATATTGATGCCTACACAAATTTGTATAAATGTTTATCTGAATACAAGGTTAAGGAAGAGGAACGGGAGAGTCTACAGGAGGTTGGGGTAAATAACAAAGAAGTAAGAGACGAGAATAAAATTTAGATAGAATGACTTACACTATTTAAGTATAGATAAAGATGGGGGGCTGAGCTCAACACAAAGAGTTCTTTTTCTTTTTTTTCCTTTTTCTTTTTTCTCTTTTCTTTTTTCTTTTCTTTCTTTTTTCTTGTTTTTCTTTCCTTTAATATATTACTTTTATTTTTAATCCATACGTACACAAGATACTTTAGACAGAAGGCAGTGCCAGGTGTGGGCCCTGGGAAGTCGGGAGGATTAGGGATGGGGATTTATGGGGGGTGGGTGGGTGGGTGGGTGTTAACATAGTCTCAATAAGAACAAGAATGTACTTATATACGGTTGTTGTTTTTTTCTTTTTGTTTTTTTTTCTTTCTCTTTTCTTTCTTTATATTTTTTTTCCCCTTGGTTTACTTTACTTTTTATCAGATTAAACAACACTTGAATAAAGGCATACACCAAGGAGGGAGGTAGAGGGAAAGAAGAGGCAGGAGTAAGGAAGGAGTAAGGGGAATGTAAGGAGGGCGTGTTGGGAGTAAGGGGAGAAGGAAGGTTTGAGGGGAAAGGGAAGTAGGAGGGGAGTGTTAGAGGGAGGAAAGGAAAGTTGGAGGGGGTAGATGGGGTGTATGGAGGATGGAAGTGTTAGGTGGGGTTGTGAATGATGAGTTGTGTTTTCTTTTTTATTTTGTTTTATTTTTTTATTTTTTTATTTTCTTATAGCAAATACCCTGTATATAAGTGATTGCAATATGGAATGTGAAAATGAATAAAATATTTTTTTTTTTAAAAAAACGATTGAAATGCTGAGCCCAGTGCATCTGCTTAGGAGAAAGTTTCCTGGGAGTCCTCAAAGCTTCCAAATTCTTATGGTCAGTCCACACCTCGAACGGGTGCTTAGCGCCTTCCAGAAAATGGCGCCAAAGCCAAACGAACAGCAAATGCCTCTTTCTCCCAGATAGCCCAACTATATTTCTAAATAGTTTTATTGGTGGTTCTCCTAACTGATAATGTGAGCCAGCATCCAATCCACTCCTAATTAATGAGAAGAAAGGCTTTGGTCCTTCCAAAGTTTATTAATCTCTTCACAGTAATTAGATGCTGGTACCTGACTCTGACTGCTATTGTATTGACATGCTGATCTTAATTAGATTCAGAACCTGGACACATCTTGTGTTTTCATCTGGCAATCATTTTGGTCAATAATCAGAAACACATTCTCTCAAAGGAAGTTTTCTAAATATTTCTTTATTATAAAATTTTATAATAAAATTTTAGAGTAGAAACCTGTTGTGGCTGAGTCAGCTCTGGAAGATGTGGAGGACCCTGGACAGGGTTCCGACTCCGAGCAGGGCTCAGAGAGGCTAGTTGGCCACCAGGAGGCACCTGAGCCTTGGACCAGTGGTGAGGAGACAAGGGAGAGTGAGCCGGAGGCCAGTAGTGAGTTGTTCCTGGATGCACGCCATCGAAGAGCTACTAGGCGTCAGGAACAATTACAGGAAGTAATTGTACTCAGCTGGTGGTCATTAGGCTCCTCTCCAGACTATAAAAAGGCTACTTGTGCACATGCCCCTCTTTGCAGAAGTCAACACAGAATCGAACGTCGGAGAACTTTGTGTGAGCTTGGCAGGCTGGATTGCTGCCAAGCCTTATCTGTGTGTATTGCTGCCCAAGCTTGTCTGTGCTGGGTTGCTGCCAAGGACCTGTTTGTCTGTTAATTAAATGCTATAATTTATCTCTTGCTCATAGTGTGCTTTGGTGTGGAACAAGGGGGATCAGAACAGAAACCTATAGAAGAAACTGTATTGTACATGATCCTTAAATTTATTCTTCTTTTGTTATGACATCTAATTTAAAAAACAATTTAAAGCAATTAAAAAACCCCACAAAAAGATTTTAAAAAATGTTATAAAATTTCACTTTAATTTGTAATTTGAGAATAATTCAGTATATTAAGAAGATTATCTGTGGCCCTTAGTTGTTTCTCAATCATACCTCACAATAGTTTCACCCAGTCACCATGTATGGCAGTGGTAGTCAACCTGGTCCCTACCGCCCACTAGTGGGAGTTCCAGCTTTCATAGTGGGCGGTAGGGGTTTTTTCCCATACTGAAGCACTTTCCTTTTTTTAAATTTAAGTGACTTTTTAAAAAAAATTCATAGCATTATTTAAAAACATTTTCATTAGGTTTTCATAAAAACACCATTACTGTGGAACCGGTGGGCGGTTAGAAAATTTTACTACTAACAGAGATACAAAAGTGGGCAGTAGGTATAAAAAGATTGACTACCCCTGATGTATGGTTTTAATCCAGTGGAGAGGTTTTCACCTATTCTTGAGTAAAAACAAAAGCAAAAACCAGTATGACTTTTGCTTTTCTTTTTGCTTTCTCTTCACATGACTTTCTTTCATGATAATAATAGACAAAGAATGTAACATTTTACTTAAATTGAAAGTATTATTGGATGATGCTGGAATAAATCAGCAAAATACTATTGTATTAACAGTACATTTACTGGCTACTTAAGGCTGTCTCACTCATATTGGGCATAAGATGCAGGCAACATCATGGAGACAAGAGAAAACAGCATTATAATGGAATGATTGTGTCATGGTTAGAAAGGGCATAGCCAGAGGAAGATTGATAAAAAATAATTTTAGGTATGCCATAATCTCAAAGGGAAATTTTTCTTATGACCTCTCTTTTGTTGATATTATAGAATAGAATAGAATGAGCTGCAAGGGATCAGCTCAGAGAATAGAATGAGTTTGAGGTCTTCTAGTCCAGCCCCCAGCTCAAGTAGGGGAACCTATACCATTTCAAATAAACGGTGGTCTAGTATCTTCTTAAAAACCTCCAGTGATGGAGCTCCCACAATTTCTGAAGGAAAACTGTTCCACTGGTTAATTGTCCTCACTGTTGTTAAGTTTCTCCTTAAATATATAGTATTTCGGCTGTACATTTCTTCTTACAATTCTTGTTTTTGGCCATTTATGATACCATTGAAGCAACAGTAATACTGCATTAGCATAAATCAATTTTACATAGCATAAGTAACTCTAAAAATGGCTATGTCTGTGTTTAATAGAAATACAATAATGGATCATTCCATTATTGTTCCATTGTTTTAATTTCACAAAGTCAAAATTTGAGTGAAATAAATGAAGGGCATATTTTTATCATATTATCTGAAGTAAGATTAATAATCCAGCAATTCTACCACTGCTATAAAGTTCTGCCTATTCAGAAACATCACCTCAACAGAACATTGCCCTTCATCATAGCAGAACTCTACACACAGCTTTTGATCTTTATTCTATTAAAACTCAATTAATAATTATTGATTTATTAATTGAAAAAATAATTTCAGTCTTGCCCAATACAATTCACTGCCATCTATTTATTTATTGTCCTTATCAAAGATCCTTTGGATAACACAGAAGCATGTATTAATATTCTCTCAAGTACTTATTCTTGATTGCAACACAAAGTATAATTAAAAAAAGAAAGGAAGGAGAAGGCATAAGGAATTTTTCACCTTTTAAGAGTTAAGAAGGGTTAAAAAGCAAAAAATTTCGTATGCAAAGGAGGCACGTGATTCTCCCGCCTCCTGATCTGGGAGCAGCGAATCATGCCTTGCAGTTGAGCACGCTTACGTTGGGCGGGTTATTTCACTCTTGTCAGAAGAGACCGCACAAGAGCCGAGTCCGGGAGGAGTCAGTTCTTCGAGCAAACTTCAGGCTCGAAGGACCGCCTTCCCTCCCGCCACTCAGTTTATTTTTTTTGCAAAGGAGCTGGTGCTCCTGGAGGCTTCGGACAACAGCCGTGACTGCAGTGGGCTTTGACTCAGCTGGCTGGGTTTGGGATTCTACCACACCGGATGGGGCAGAAGGGGAAAGAGACTCTCGGGGCTGAAAACGCAGCATCCTCCCCACCGGCTGAGCAGAAGGTAAGCAGAGCGCTGGCCGGAGGGAACGGCATGCTGCCTTTTTGGCCCTCAGGCGCATGTCAAATCGCGGGTGGCCCTCTGTAGGTGCTCGGACGGCATGGCTGCCTGTAGTAGAAACTTTCAGGGGGGGTTGAAGTCAAGGATTCCATAAAAGGGCGAGACTTTCAAAGCCCGTAAGACGTGGCAGGCGGCGTCCTTGTTTGGGTCCAAGATAAGGCAGAGTTAACCTCCAAGAGTTGCCTGTGGCTGAGTTTATAATTGCCACGTAAAAGCCTGTGTCTCCTACATTGTGATTGCGGGGACACAAGTTAGTATTAAATGTTTACACACAGATAATGCAGAAATAATTCCAAGATTTTGTAACTTGCCATGCTCCCCATAGCACTTTTGTGATGGTGCTTGAGGCACGTTTCTAAAAATATAAATATAAAGATGGCAACAGGTTCCTAGACATGCATTCCTAATCAGGTATAGATGAGGATTTATCAGGCAGTCAAAAGAAAAAGGATTATTTGCATGTTTAGATACGTATGTAAATGGTTGGTTTGTGCAGATAAAAATCAGACAAGCATTATATTACTAAATGTAATTCTGAAGCACAGCAGAACTCATATCTCTGCCTGCTAAGAAAGCCCTTTGTGTCTCCCAACTTCTTTGTCTCTTCTCTACCAATTTGGATTTTGTTGCTGCTGTTGTTTTTAATGTTTCATTTTCTGAGGCAACAGAGAATGTCAGTCAGAAAGCATGAGGCTTATGCTTTCTGTCACCCTGCATCACTGTCAATTGCCCCCTTGTGTATTTATGAACTAGAGTGATAAGATTTTCATTCTCTTGTACAGACTGCAGACACAAAGTTTTATTTTCCCCCACTAGGAGTTGTTATATTATATAAATATAAAATATTTGTAAATATTCTTATTTTTTTAAAAAAAAATAATGTTGACTCTATCCTTGTTTCCCATTTTCTTATTGCCTACCTTAATGTAGGGTTCTCTTACCACTTTACCTTTATCTATGTTTCCTGAAACTATTTCTATCTTATTTATCTATAAATTGCTACCTCAATAGTTCTATGTCCTGGTTCTATAGTGTCCTATCACTGCAATTTCTTTCCTATTTCCACTGTTTCTTAGGTTAATGGATTTTTCTCATTTTCCCATGCCTTCAGCTCTTGTAGCCAAACACAATCCAATTATATTTGGAAAGCTTTTCATAACTTCTCTAAGGATTTGTAGTGTAGGAGCTATTCATCCCTCCAGCACGCTCAGCTTCTTTTTCTTCCTGAAATTGGTTCATAGAACTCCACCTGGGCTGTTCCATGAAGCTGGTTTGTTTTGGATGCTTCTCTGCAGATGCTGGTCAAACTCTTCTTCCTGCCTTTTGGCTCTGCTTATACATGTCTTGTCTGCTTGGCAAGCTTTTTCAAGGCTTTCTTTATATTATCTGGGGACTGCCACTGAGTTTTCTTGCTTGTGTCTATGATTCAGAGACTTTTCCCATATTCGGGGCAGTCTCCCTAACACAGCATCTTTGTACACACACACATACACACGCATGGACGCACACACACTTTTTCACTATGGTGGAAGACATTCTCCAATTAAGAAGAATCTGGAATTACTTATATATACAAGACTATCGTATGCACAAAAATGGAAGCATACTTCAATTCCTACTATGGACAAATGGTTGCAGAAACTGATGGAGTTGGCTGAAATGGCAAAACTGACCATTTTGTTTAAAGAAAATAACATAAGTACTTTTGTTTCCATGTGAAGACCGCTTCTGAACTTTGTGCTTGATGTGGAGAAGAATGAAACTTTGACTTTGAGATTTACCGATTAGATTGACAGATTTTTATAGAAATGGCTTGTTTATACCATCATAAAAAGTAAAAAGTTATGATTTGATGTTAATGCCTTATTTGTAACAGACCAAGTTGGAAGTCAACACTTCTTTGCTTTCTTTCTTTCTTCACTTCTCTTTCCCCCTTTCCCTCCCCACTGCTTTCCTATTTACTTTGTATTTTAATTTTTATATTATTTTATAACTCAATAAAAATGTTAAATTATAAAAAAAGAAGAATCTGGAATTGTTTTAAACCTTGTCCCAGGCAGCGTAAAAAATCTAAACAGAAGCAAGAATGCCTGTTTACTCAGAACAGAAGTCTGAATTGCAGCACTAAGCTATTAAAACCCCTGGATTAGTTGAACTTCATTTTTGAATAATATCAAACTAAATATGGAGAAGGAGACTATAGTGATAGCACTTCCTCCTTGAGGAAACGAACAAGCAGGCTTTTAGTCCTTCTTTAATTCTGAAGATGTAGTCTTATTCAAAAATCCATTTTCAAATATATTTTTTTCAAAGAGCAGCCTTTTTATTTCTGGAAAAGAAATATAGCCACGATTTTCTGTCTTTTCATCTTCTTCCTGTCTCTGATGACAATATTATTATGCTTGCACGTTAATAGTTTCCAAGATATTCACAAGTGAATGATGGTGTTGCATGAAATATTCATTGTTCATCTTCTTTCCTACAAAAGGTTGAAAGCATCCAAATTTAGAGTTTAGGCAACTTGATGCATATGGAAATAATACCTACAGCTGGGCCTGAGGGTCTGACTTTGACCTTTTCTTCAGTAGGAATAAACAAGTTATTTCTTCAGTTCTTTAATCCTTTAAACATGGTTTCTGGTTATCATCTTGTATTTATGGTTTGCATTTTATCCTGTTTGGCAGCTTATGCCTGTAGATCTAAATCTAACCTTAGAACACAGTGTCCCCCCTCTTTTAATGTAAAAACTCAGAGTGAAACTGAATGCAAAGCATTTCTCCCTTACAAAACATTGCAGGAAGTATGTTTGCTTTTTTCTCTTCAAACAAGAAAATATGGAATTTTTTCCCTTACTTTGAGGCATTTAAAATTATTTACACCAGTTTTGCCCACAGCCTGTTTTGTGTATCCCCCCTTCCCCCCCAAAGAAATAAACCTTATTGAATAAAATGCTTGAACATTCTATATTTGCTGTATCATTTATCTATTTTAAGAGATTATTTCTTTTAATTGCTTCATAATCTCTCAGGTAAGCATGATATATTAGATAAATAGCAATGTGTCTACACTGTAGATTAAAACAATGTATTTTCAGCTTATATCCTTGTGCTTAATTAGACTTCATATATATATATATATATATATATATATATATATATATATATATATATATATATATATATATATATATATATATATATATGAAGTCTAATTAAGCACAAGGATATAAGCTGAAATATATATATATATGTTGTTGTATTTGTGCTGATAAATAAATAAAGGGAGACTAGTATAGATCTATTTCAAGCTATTTAGCTCTCATCAGCTAGCCATACCCTTACTGGGATTTGAACCTGGGCTATATTATATACTAGGCAGACTTCTTAGCCATTAGGCCACAGGCTCTTATCCGTTATCAGCGAAGCCAGGGTGAAAGGTATCTATTAGATTTCTTTTATATATATATAAAGAACAGGAGTTGCAATGGGATGCCTGTTGAAGAAATTGTAAAAGATTTGTTCATTGCTCAAATATATTACTTATTGCATAAAGAAGGAAGACTCCATTGAAGTGTCTTTCCACAACATTAAGAACAATCCCAAGATGAAATGCCAAGCGGAATGAATCATGTATACCAGTGGTCCCCAACCTTTTTATCGCTGCGGACCAGTCAGCCTTTGATAATTTTACCGTGGCCCGCTGAGGGCGCGCAGGGGTGGGGGGGTGTTGTTCGCGCGCGCTGTAAAATGTAAAATTTTATTGAATATTAACTAGGTTGCTTCTTTTAAGCTATTTTAATGTTTTAAAAAGTAAAATCTGATTTGACAAAATTCTCAAGAGTAGTACATGAAAATTTGGCATAAACCTGCGTTATTCTTAGGTGAACATTCTGAGTAAGTTCTAAATAGCCGAATTTCTCTATTTCCTTTTGAGCCTGTATCCGCAAGACTCCATGCAACACATTCAAGGAACTCATATCCCTCCATGAAGTATGGAGCATTCCCAGAGTTTACAGAATACGCATCTTGACACCATATTTAACTCTTCACAAGGAGTAGAATACACAGCTATAAAACGGGAAGAAGCAGACTCGGTCGGGGGGCGGCAACAGGCGCTTCACCAGGCGGGTCGAAGGAGCCGCAGTCGGCTTGGCATTCGGGGCTGGGCGGGGGGCCTGGCGCACCGAAGCCTTCGCCTCTCAGAAGGGTCAGCGAACCGCCTGGCGACACGGGAGGTCGGCCGCCTGCCCCCTCCCCTCCATGGGAAGCACGAGGCTCCACGTCCTTTCAGCCCGAGCGGCCCCCAGGCCAAGTGCGCGCCTTCGCTTCGGCGACAAAATGACAGCCCTGGAGAGCTACTGTGGTGCCAGGCTGGGCGAAGGGAGCCGCCGGCGGCGGGCGGGCGCCCTCCCCTCCCTCCCGCAGCGGAGCCTCCCTCGGCCTCTCGGAACGGCGAAGCTCCCCAAGTTCCCCCAAAACGGCCGCGCTGCGCCCCTCCCCCCCGCAACCTTAGATTCTCCTTGGGAGGAAAATTCCACGGGGCAGGCGGGCCGGGCGAGTCCGCGGACAAAGTTTCGCCTCCAAGGCAGCCTCCGCCAGCAGCATCCCAAGTTCCGGCCGAGGCCGCCGCCGCCGCCCCCTCCCTCCCGGGGCGAGCAGAGCAAGAGGGCAGGGGGGGAGATCGGGCCTCCCCTCGCCCCCCCAGCCCCGCACATCTGGGGCGGCGGGGGGGGGCAGAGAAAGGGCGCGTTCATGAGGACTACAAAGTTGCAAATATGGCCCCCGGCCGCTGCAGCTATCATGGCCCCCGGCCGCTGCGCGGCCCGGTGCCAGGTACTCCACGGCCCGGCACCGGTCCGCGGACTGGGGGTTGGGGACCACTGATGTATACAATAGATAGAAGCTACTCTTGTCTTTTACATGTCAATCTTTTCCCCCCAAAGTTTAAATACTCTCAGTCTGTCTCCAAAATTTTGAGCTGATTGTTTGTTAGTTCTACAAAATCTTCATGGACTGCTTGATTTAATTCAACTCTTGAGCCTCCCGTTTCTTTAAACTCCTCTTCAAATTCTGTTGGAAACTGGAACTTTAAAATAAGGAAGGTATCTGCCTATACAGCTAACATTTCATTCTCATGTGCTTTGAAGAAAGGGATGTGAACCAGTGGTGGGATTCAAATAATTTAATAAGTGGTTCTCTGCCCTAATGACCATTTTGCAGCTGTGTGTGTTCCCCCACCCTGCATAACACACATTGCAAATCCAGGAGCTCGTAAAGAGCTCCTAGAGAAAATGCAGAGTGGCAGATCCTAATGGTGGTCCTGGGAGACCCTCCACAGACTCCCCCCAAGCACCTCACTCACCTAGTACGAGCAGATACTTCTTCTCACTTGGCCTAATCTAGACCCTCTGGCTAATGCCCACCACCAGTTGCACTGCACTGGTGCAGGCAGTTGACAGGGACAGACTTCAACTCCAGTCCCCACAGTTGGCCAGGGCCTCCCATCTGGAAGGATGCCATGGGTGGGGTGTGGGAGAGACACTCCAGAGTGGCTCCACCTTGTGTGAGGACGGAGCTTGTCAAGGCAGGTTGTGCCCGCTGCTCTGCTGCCAGGCTCGCAAGAGTCATGCTGTCTGGCCCCCTCTCCTCACCTTGCCTGGCATAGGAGTGAGTGGGTGACTGAGCCAGGCTCAACCCCATGAGGAGAATATGGCGGTTCCGGTTCCTCTGCTGAGCTTGGCGGCAAGTCTGGCCTAGGTGGGGCAGGAGGGTTGAGGAAGCAAATGTGCAGCGCTTTCTCATTTGGGTGTTTATGAGTCACTTGTGCTCGAACTCAAAAAAATAGTTACCGGTTCTCTTGAACCAGTGTGAACCGGCTAAATCTCACCATTGATGTGAATACTTGTGAGTTATTTATGTTTACCATACAATTTTTAATTTTCACCTTAATAGGCTGTGTAAATCTTTGAGGGGTGCTTTGCTTTCACAATGCTTGAGTGAATCATTTCTTCAAAGCAATTTGGTGAAGCAAAAAAGTGTCTAACTTTTTGTGAAGTGTTCTGAACTTTCCACCTTCTTCCACTCTGCTTTGCTCTGCCTGCCTCTTTTGGCATGGCCAGTAGTGGAACCATCAGAAGTGTAGTGGTTAAGATGCTGGTCTAAAAGCCAGTAGACCATGAGATCTTCTAGTTCTTTATGTTTTATGCAAATGGTGGAAAAGGGGCTAAAATGGGAGATGAATTTATGGAAGGCTTAAGTGTTGGAGTTGTGCAATATACATTCAAAAACTCTGAAAATGATAAAAGGCCAATAGATTTTATTTATCAGATGACAATAAATAATATTTGCTTCTGCAGTTTCATTACTTCATTCATGTAATAAAGAAAAAATGGATAAGACAGAAGAGATCAGTAATGTGATGAGACTATTGTTTTGGATTTCTTGAAATTCAGCTTTTTATATACATTTCCCCTAATTGATGTGTTTTGAAGAGATAATGACTGCCTTTTATATGCGAGTACTCATTCTCAGTAGCATATTTTCAGATACCTTTCTTCACAGTTTTTGATTGGGAAAGATTAATGGTAGGAGATTTCATTTGGAGCTAGCATTCATGTTTCTGGAGAGTCTGGTAGGAGTTCAGCAGCTAAATTTGCTTTCAGTGGATTCTATGTTATTATTATATTATATTCCTACCTGTGAAAATATCATGGAATGTTATATTTGATTTTAGAATAATATCATAGATAGAAAGGGCTATATAGCCTTTAAAATCAGTTCCCTACTTGGAATCCAGTCAAAGGATCACAGAAAGATGGTTGTCTACATTCTGCTCAACAATAGCTAATGCATGATTGCCACAAAGAATATTATCTGTCTGGAATTGCAAGAGTTTGCAAATATTCTATCAATTGCATTGATAGACTGTCTAAGCATTTTTGGCACTATGAAGAGTTACCACTCTCATTAATCTCTGCCATCAGGATTGATTCTGTGCATGTGCCTACTTTATAGTACTGTCTCTGCCTCATCCATACCCTCTTGTTCTTATTCTAAGATTATTATATAGGCATTTTGCAGAATCTTAGATGTCATTTTGGAAGAGAAGTTGGTGGACTTTATATTTCCCAATGACTGTGGCAGAATGATGAACCAGAAAATGGATCAGCATCTCAAAATTCCTCCCCAGATAAAGGGAAGGAACTAAAATCACCCATAAATCCTCCACACAGATATTCCCTGTGACGAGACTATAAAACAGTGGTTTCAGTGGGTTTGGGAGCTTTGCTTTGCCAAACTGTATTTTGGAACCCTGAACAGATACTGGATTCAACTACTTCCTGTATTCCTTGATAACTGCTTTTTGGAAATTAAGAGACTTCAGAATGACAAGTTGCATCATAATTAGGGTGACCAGACGTCCCACTTTTGGCGGGACAGGCACGATTTTTCATCATTTTTCCCGCGTCCCACCCGCTTCTCAAAAAACCCCACTTTATTTCGGCGCTCGCTGGCTCTCTCACCCATCATCAGCTGCCGCTAGCTCGCTCATTCCTTTCCCCCATCTATTCTATTCTACACTAAAAATCTAAGCCAGCCCAGCCTGCCGCTCACTGATTGGCCGGGACTCCAGCCAATCAGTGAGCTGGCTGGGATGGAAAACTTTAAGCACATGGCATCCTAGCCAGCTCACTGATTGGCTGGAGTCCGCTTAAGCACGCCGTGCGAGTCTCCATTTCATTTCGCCTTCGCTGTTTGCTTTTGCTGCTTCACTGGTGAGTAACTGGTGGGAATCAGGAGGCTTTGCTGCTTAGAGTGGGCGGCGGCAGCCTTTAGCAAGGGAAGGCCTTCCCTATGGAGTCTGGATTTCCCCCCCGCCCCGCCTCCTCCACTAGCCTTTGTCCCTCCACAGGGCGGCTGGGGGGAGGAGACGGCCCTCCTCTCCTTCTCCCCCTTTGCGGAGTTGGGCAGGCGGGCCGTCTCCTCCCCCCAGCCACCCTACTGTGGAGGGACAAAGGCTAGTGGAGGAGGCGAGGTGAGGCGGGGTGGGGGGGAAGCCAGACCGCGGCGGCTACTGCCAGCCCGCGGCCTCCCTACCCTGAGAGAGAAACCTGGGAGAAGATGCGGGGGGGGGAATTCACATGGGGCGGGCTGCAAGAGGGAGGGAGTGAGTCTGGGGCGGGCGGATGGCAGTGGGATCACTGCCCGGGAGCCGCCAGAAGCCTTTTGCCCCCTTTCCTTCTCTCGGCTGCGAAAAGGATGAGTGGGGGCGGAGCCGCGGAGGGTCTGGACCGAGACGGGCTGCGCTGAGGTGGGGAGATGGATAAGGCAGAGCTCCGAGCCGTGAGTTTCCTTCTGCGGCCTCCGCCTCCACACCACCCAACAATAGCAGGCCCCGAGTTGGGCTGCGTCGCGGGAGGATGCACCAAAGGTACCGGGGAGGGGCGGCCTTCGTGGCGTAGGTTAGCTCAGGATCGGTCCCCAGCCCCACCGCTTTTAGGGGCTGGAGGAGCGGGCAGTGGTGGGGACAAAATTGAAGAGTGCTGGCAGAGAGCCTGAGGAAGGGGTTACTTGGGGGGGGGCTTAAAAGGAGACGGCTGGGTGGGAAGAGGGCGAGCGCTTTGGAAAATCTCTGAAAACGGAGCGCTAGCTGGGGGAGCTGCCGCTGCAGCAGCAGCAGGAGCCCTTCAAGGGAGCCCCTGAGCTGCGAGGGGAGGGAGAGATGCCCCGACTTGGGAGCCATGTAGTTTGAAAGAGAAGCAGCAGCTGCGCATTTCCAAAAAGCTCTCCCGGAGCCGGCAAGGGACGTGTGGACTGAGGAGCGTCGGGCGCGTGTAGGATTTGCTGGAGAGTAGGACTTGGTGCTGGGTAGGCTCGGAAGGGCTGTAGAGAGCTTTGCGGGGCGGGGGGAGGGAGCGACGGGAGGATGCACCAAAGGTACCAGGGAGGGGCGGCCTTCGTGGTGTAGGTTAGCTCAGGATCGGTCCCCAGCCCCACCACTTTTAGGGGCTGGAGGAGCGGGCAGTGGTGGGGATGAAGTTGAAGAGCGCTGGCAGAGAGCCTGAGGAAGGTTTAAGGTTTAAGGTTTATTGGGATTTATATGCCGCCCTTTTCCCTGAGGGGACTCAGGGCGGCTTACAACCACAGGGGAGGGGAAGTGCAAGGTCAAAACAAAACAATTGGTGAACAAAGAAAATTAATAAAACACAACTTTCATTCAGCAATCAAACACTCGGGCGGGTGATTGGAAACCTATTCCCAGGCCTGCTGGGAGAGCCAGATCTTGAGGGCTGCGCGGAAGGTCTGGATCGTGGTGAGGGTGCGGATCTCCATGGGGAGCTCGTTCCATAGGGTCGGGGCAGCAACAGAGAAGGCTCTCCTCCGTGTGGTCGCCAGTCGGCATTGACTGGCTGATGGGATTCGGAGGAGGCCTAGTCTGTGCGATCTAATTGGTCGGTTTAGGGAGGTAATCGGCAGAAGGCGGTCTCTCAAGTACCCAGATCCACTACCATGGAGTGCTTTAAAGGTGGTCATTAGTATCCTGAAGCGCACCCGGAGACCAACAGGTAGCCAGTGCAGCTCGCGGAGGACAGGTGTAACGTGGGCGAACCGAGGTGCGCCCACTATCACTCGCGCGGCTGCATTTTGGACTAGCTGTAGTCGCCGGATGCACCTCAGGGGCAACCCCATGTAGAGCCCATTGCAGTATTCCAGTCTAGAGATCACGAGGGCTCGAGTGACTGTTGTGAGGGCCCCCCGATCTAGGTAGGGCCGCAACTGGCGGACCAGGCGAACCTGGGCAAATGCCCCCCTGGTCACAGCTGACAGCTGGTGGTCAAAAGTCAGCTGTGGATCCAGGAGGACTCCTAAGTTGCGGACCCTGTCTGAGGGGTATAAAATTTGACCCCCCAGCCTAAGCGTTGGTGTATTAGCCAAATTATTGGGGGGAAAACACAACAGCCACTCGGTTTTATCCGGGTTGAGCACCAGTTTGTTAGCACTCATCCAGTTCTTAACGGCCTCCAGACCCTGGTTCATCACGTCCACCGCTTCATTGAGTTGGCACGGGGCGGACAGATACAATTGCGTATCGTCCGCATATTGGTGGTATTTTATCCCGTGCCTCCGAATGATCTCGCCCAGCGGTTTCATGTATATGTTAAATAGTAGGGGGGATAAGACCGAACCCTGGGGTACCCCACATGTTAGGGGCCTCAGGGACGATCTCTGCCCCCCGACTAACACCGACTGCGACCTGTCCGAGAGGTAGGAGGAGAACCACCGCAGAACAGTGCCTCCCACTCCCACCTCCCGCAGTCGTCGCAGAAGGATACCATGGTCGATGGTATCGAAAGCCGCTGAGAGGTCAAGGAGAACCAGGATGGACGCATAGCCTCCATCTCTGGCCCTCCAGAGATCATCGGTCAATGCGACCAAAGCGGTTTCTGTGCTGTAACCAGGTCTGAAGCCGGACTGGAAGGGGTCAAGATAGCTAGCTTCCTCCAAGGCCCGTCGAAGCTGAAAGGCCACCACCTTCTCAACAACCTTCCCGATAAAGGGAAGGTTGGAGACAGGGCGAAAGTTGTTTAAGATGGCTGGATCTAACGATGGTTTCTTTAGGAGGGGTCTCACCACCGCCGTTTTGAGTACGGCGGGGAAGTGCCCCTCCCGAAGGGAGGCGGTGACAACCGCCTGGATCCAGCCATGTGTCACCTCCCTGCTGTTAGCCACCAGCCAGGAGGGACACGGGTCCAGAATACAAGTGGAGGCACTTACAGCTCGGATGGCCTTGTCCACATCCCCAGAGGCAACTTCCTGGAACTCAACCCAGAGTTGATGTGGCAGATGATCCTCCTGTGTCTCAGCTGGATCTACTGCGGTGGAGTCCAAGTCCGATCGAAACCGAGCTACTTTGTCCGCCAAGAATTGAGCATAATCCTCAGCCCTACCCTGCAAGGGGTCTCCCGCATCCCTCCTATTAAGGAGGGAGCGGGTTATCCTGAACAGGGCGGCTGGGCGTGACTCGGCGGACGCAACCAAGGAAGAAATATATGATCTTTTTGCAGTTCTTAATGCTCGAACATAGTCCTTGGTGCAGGTGGTTAAGAGTGCTCGGTTTGCCTCGGACTTATCGGACCTCCACTGGTGCTCTAGGCATCTCCTCCGGCGTTTCTTCTCCCGGAGTTCCTCGGTGAACCAGGGAACTCTCCGGGATCCACCGACCCGGAGGGGCCGTAGTGGCGCAATCCGGTCGAGAGACTCCGACGCCGCCGAGTACCAGGCGGCAGCCAGAGTCTCCGCCGAACTGTGGGCGAGGGTATCAGGAATAACCCCAAGCTCCGTCTGGAACCTCTGAGGGTCCATAAGTCGCCTGGGGCGGAACCACCTGGTCGGTTCCTCCTCCCTACGGTGGGGGTTTGGCCTCCGGAAGTCAAGCCTCAGTAGGCAATGGTCTGACCACGACAGGGGTATGATCTCATTACCCCTCAGACCAAGATCACACATCCACTGCTCCGAGAGAAATACGAGGTCGAGCATGTGACCCGCTGCATGGGTTGGGCCCCGAATTACCTGGGTCAAGCCCATGGCTGTCATGGAAGCCATGAACTCCTGCGCCCCGTCAGAGCGTTCACCGAGCGATGGCAAGTTGAAATCCCCCAGAACAATAAGTCTGGGGAACTCAACTGCCAGCTCGGCTACTGACTCGAGGAGCGAGGGGAGGGATGCTGCAACGCAGTTGGGAGGCAGGTACGTTAGCAGCAAACCCACTTGACCCTTGAGGTCCAACTTTATCAGCAGAGACTCACACCCGACAAGCTCCGGAGCAGGGACCCTACGAGGTAACAGAGACTCCCGGATTACAATAGGAAGGGGTTACTTGGGGGGGGCTTAAAAGGAGACGGCCGGGTGGGAAGAGGGCGAGCGCTTTGGAAAATCTCTGAAAACGGAGCGCTTGGGAGCCGTGTAGTTTGAAAGAGAAGCAGCAGCTGCGCGTTTCCAAAAAGCTCTCCCGGAGCCGGCAAGGGACGTGTGCACTGAGGAGCGTCGGGCGCGTGTAGGATTTGCTGGAGAGGAGGACTTGGTGCTGGGTAGGCTTGGAAGGGCTGTAGAGAGCTTTGCGGGTCTTCGGGGTGGGGAGAAGAAGCAGTTAGTCTCTCGGCGGGTCACCCAGAAACTGGGTTTGGGGCTGTGAAGTTCCGCTGTTGGGACGCGATGCATCTGTAGCGGAGGAGCGGGATCCCGAGGGAGGCTGTTGCAGAAGGGCGAAATCTGAGATTTCTTCGCTTCTGCGGCAGGATAACGTTTGTTCTTTAGAGGAAGGGGGGGAGAGACCACTACAGTTGCATTTCTTTTCTTGCTGGGGATTTAGAAGTCTTATGTTCACTTTTATTCCCGGGGGGAAAAAAAAAACCGAGCCTCCGCCGTTGTCCAACCCTCGCGTTTCCTGGCAAGAAATCCATCCCCCATTATGATGAGGTACGCCGGCTTTCGATTGGTTAAGGCATCCTCGGCATCCCCCGGGTGATCTCCGGGCCCCCGGCTTCCCCATCTCCTCTCCTATGGGGAGACGTGCATCATAATGTTGTAAGCCGCCCGGAGTTACCTGTGTGTGAGGTGGGCTGCCCTATGCATTTGCGTTTGTGTGCTGGAGAGAGAGTGAAAAAGAGAGGGAGAAATAATTATATTAATTAGAAGCGGCTGTGGCGGACGTCGGCAGCGACTGTAACGACTGCTCGGGTGAGGTGCGGAGGAAGAACGGAAGGTCCCTCCTGCCCGCGACGACGGCTCCAGCCATGGACGAGCAGGCTGGCCCCAACAACAACAACGCACTGCTCTTGCCACCACCTCCGGATGGGAAGCAACCACGCCTGTGCAGCCCCTGTGCTGCGGTGGGAAGCGAGTCTGCAAGGCGTGGTTGCTTCCCACCCAGAGGTGGCGGCAAGAGCAGCGCGTTGTTGTTGCTGTTGAAGAAGACGCCGGGGCCTGCCTGCTTGTCCATGGCTGGAGCCATCATCGCGGGCGGGAGGGACCTTCCGTTCTTCCTCCGCACCTCGCCCGCGCGGTCGTTACAGTCGCTGCTGACGTCCGCCACCGCCGCTTCCCTCGTCCGTCTCGATTGCTGGAAGCAGTAACAAATGGCGCGTCTGCTCCGCTGTCAGCGCCTTGACAGCCACCCCAGCCGGCGGCTACCGGGCCTCGCTGGAGTCAATTGCAAAACCGTGTTCAGCGCTTTGAGGACCTGAGGCATCTTGGGAAATGCAGTTCCCTATCAGAAAGAATGAAGTAGCTGCAAATTTGTAACAACAACAGAAGATAATAACTTGGTGCTTCGCAGGTTACGAAAATCTCAAGTTTGATTTGCACACTGTTTTTTAAAAGTTAGATAAAGAAATTATGCTGTGAAAGCGACTAGAAAGCCTCCCCTCCCCTTCCTGTGTGCGAGAAAGGGAAGGAGAGGAAGGAAGGAGGGAGGGGGGAAGGAAAAGAAGAAGGGAGGGGGGGAGAAGATGGAAGGAGAAAAGATGGATGGAAGGAGAAAGAATGGGAGGAGAAGGAGGAAGATGGAAGAAGAAAAGAAGAAAAAGAAGAAGGGAGGGAGAAAAGAGGGAAGGAGGTAGGAAGAAAAGGGGAAGAGAGGGAAAGAGCAGAAAGACAAAGAGGATGAAGTTGATAGACAAGAGGAAAGAGGAAGGAAGGAAAAAAGAAAAGGGGAGGGAGAGAGGAAAGAAGAAAAGATGGAACTAGAAAGGAAAGAAGGGAGGGAGGGAGGAAAGGGGAAGACAGGGAAAGAGCAGAAAGACAGAGAAGGTGAAGGTAGATAGGCAGAAGGAAGGAAGAAGGAAGAAATAGGAAAGGAGGGAAGGAGGAAGGAACAGAAGCGAAGAGGAAGAGAGAAATGAAAAGAGCAGAAAGACAGAGAAGGTAGATAGGCAGAAGGAAGGAAGAAGGAAGAAATAGGAAAGGAGGGAAGGAGGAAGGAACAGAAGCGAAGAGGAAGAGAGAAATGGAAAGAGCAGAAAGACAGAGAAGGTAGATAGGCAAAATAAATGAAGCTGAAAGAATGGAAGGAGGAAGGAAGAGAAAAGGAGGAAGGGAGTGAGTGAGGAAAGAAGAGAGGATGGAAGGAGAAAGGAAGGAAGAGAGGGAAAGAGCAGAAGACGGATAAGGTGAAGGTAGATAAGCAAGAGGAATGAAGGAAGAAGTGAGGTGTCTCAGGGAGGGGGAAAACATTTAGTGACCAAAGTTACAATGGCATTGAAAAAAGTGACTGATGACCATTTTTCACACTTAGCGACCGTTGCGACCATTTTTCACACTTAGTGACCATTGCAGCATCCTCATGGTCACGTGATCAAAATTTTGTTTGGCAACAGATTCGTATTTATGCTGGTTTCAGTGTCCTGGGGTGACCTTTTGACAAAAAATAAAAATTTTAATCAAGCCCCCCCCCCCCCCCCCCCCGTCAATGGTGTCCTTCTTTACCAATCTGAAAATCTGGTCACCTTAATCATAATGGGTGATTCTCCTTCCATCTTTAGTGAAAGAGGTTTCACATAAGTTTAAGAACTTAAAAATTCTTTGTTCAAAGACAAACAGCAGAAGAATAATTAGAATGGTAATTTTGGAAAGTTTTAAATGGACTAAATGGTCAGATAGATTGGACATAGGATTTTGAAACTAATTATAAGAATCCTTCCTATGGGGTGTTTAAAATCCTATTAAAATATATGAATATTTTGAATCTAAGAAATTTTCCTGTGGGAAAATATTATGGATTACAAAAAATATGATAAGAGGAAACTTTGAAGGCTGGACACTAGAGGAAACCAGATAGAGCTAAAGATTATAATTAAAGGAGAAAATATCTATTAATACAGAATGAAGAAAAGTATTTTAACTTTGGAAGAATTCAAGGATATTTGGGAAGAATGCATTCAGAAATTTCCCTTTAAATTTATCTGTTACCATAAATTGGGTGTAAAACATGAGTTAGAAGAGGATACAACTGAGAATCAAGCTGTTTTAGATATGAATTTAGAAATGCAAAATATAAGAATGATATGGAAAAATATGTCACATGCAATTGACAAATACCAGCTGATTTTTAATAACTAAGGGGGTACACAAATAATAAATCAAAACTGTCTTAGACAACTATCTTGAACTTACAAAAGAGATATATTATACTCATAAGAGTTCCTAAGAACTCTTCCTAAGAAAAGACAAAGAGAAAATCAACTTTTGTGACATTATTTAAAGGGAATAAACATCAATTTTTTTAAAGCAAAAAGAAGGAATATAAAGATGGCTTATTTAATCAGGGTTCAAATATATGTATGTAACCAGGTATGCATGAATGGATATGGTTTTCTAGATCAGGACTGAATTATGCAGCATTAAATATTTGTTTATAGATAAAATGTGGGAAAAGGCATATTTGTTAAAACATGTTATTTTTGGTCTGTATTAAATTGCAAAGAAATTTCTGAGAAAAGACAAAAAGAAATGATAAGAAACTAAGCTGTGGGACATTATTTCAAAAGGCTGAAGATAAAGATTTTTAATATATTACTGTTTCTGGTAGCTCTTGATATATTTTTTTATTAAGTTTGTATGATGGCTTTAAAGATTTATTTATAGATAAGAGAGAAGATATGGGAAAATATTTTGAATTTTTAACGAAAATAAGTTACTGCATTAAAAGTAAAGCAATAGGAAACTGATTTATTTGATTAAGGTTAATATATATTTCTTGCTAGTTTTTGTAACGCTCAATGGATTTATGCTGATTAACATTTAAGGAAAAGGTTCTACAATTTGTTTATAGATTGAAATGTTAGATAATTGAAGAATGGATTAAGGAATTATTTATTTGAATAATGTTTTCTCTTTTTCTGATTTTTCACCCCCTTTCACTTTTTTCTCACTTTGCATTAGTTTTTTACCATTGTATATTTCAGTTGTAATAAAAAAATATTACAGATTATTTGCTTTGAATCTAAACTTCTGTTTTAGTCATTGAAAGAATCCAGCATTTCTGTACAACATTTCCTACCATACATATTTCTCTTGGACTCTGCTATCTAACTTCTGCATGCCCACCCAGCTCTGTATAAAATCTGTTAAGAAGAAAATAGATCGGTCTCTTATATCAGTGTTTTTCAACCACTGTGCCGCTTCACACTAGTGTGCCGTGACATAGTGTAAGGTGTGCCGTGGGAAAATTACTTTATATATAGTCAATATAGGCACAGAGTTAAATTTTTTTAACATTTTCTAATGGTGGTGTGCCTCGTGATTTTTTTCATGAAAAAAGTGTGCCTTTGCACAAAAAAGGTTGAAAAACACTGTCTTATATGACTGTTGGATACTGATCATTCCTCTTGGATCTACAGCTTTGCTCTTTTGTTGTTATAGATTTAGATCACAAACATGGTCATCATTAGTTCTCCAACATAACTATTAATGCTAATCTATACAGTTGCACAATTTGCATGCTGTAGATCATGATTATAGATTGTTAGTAAATTTAACCACAAACAAGAAACACAGATCTCAGCTTCCTTTTTTGTTATGTTATTTAAGGATTATTATTATTTACGCAAATTCTCTACAACTCAAACCAAACAGGCTCTATCTAATCTAATTTATAGACAAATTAGTAGCACATCCAAACATAGTAGTACATGAAAAATAATAATATTTTATTTTTAATTCCAAAATTGGAAGAAGCAGAAGCATCTCTGTCTTCACCTTGTTAGAGCCTTAACATGCAACAGAGTTATATTCCAAATTTAAATATATTCCTTGTACATAATTAAAATCAATAGAACAATGCAAACAAAGAAAATACAGAACACTGACAGAGGAACTCCTTAATGGGCTTTAGCATTCAAGAGGTTGGGCCATTAACAGCAATTAACAGCAGAACTAGACAGAATGATTCACAGTACTTATTGAGCTGTAGGCACCTTGAGAAGTATAAATAGGAAGATTTTCAAACAATGAGTGCTTGTGGTGAGATTTAATCTCCAAGAGACTTCATTTCTTTAGTGCAGGAGAAAGGGAGAGAAGTAAACTTGCAGATACATCAGAATAATAGTGGAAAAGTAGGAAGGGAAATTCAAAAGTAGAGAAGAAGGAAGAAAGAAGAAAGAAGGGGAAAAAAGTTTGTCCATTTCTAAACCCAAAATGGCCATGAATAAATTAAAGGAAAATGCAGAGAAACCCCCGTCCCCCCAAAAGGCTCTAGTAAAAAGAATGTAATGTGTAACAAAATGTAAAATAATAAAATATATACAAATATAAACTCTCCATAGCTGGGCAAAGAATTCTGAAAAGAAGTCCAAAGGGACTTCTAGAATGCAAGTCTGCTATCTCTATTGGAATCAAAATTGATATGGTCTTGGAATCAATAGATTTATGCATTAACAGCCAATGTTGAGTCTGAGCCTGTTTTCCCTATAAAAACCTTGATAGTCTCTAGACACACACTAAGAACTGCTACCAAATCTTCCATGGACATAGGAAGAAATCCAAGAGCTACATCTCAGACTCTACAGGCCTTAATTAAATGTTAAAGTTAATGACGATACAATTAGGGGGGGAAAAACGAAACAAGTATGATTTGCTTGGAAAGGTAGCCAGGAGAAAGCCTCTTCTCTCTGAAAACAACGTTGCAGCACAGCTTAGGTTTGCAATGTTGCATCTGAGCAAATCACAAGACTTTTGGAACACTGTCCTTTGGACAGATGAGATCAAAATAGAGATGTTTGACCATAATGCACAATGCTATCTTTGGTGAAGACCAAACACAGCATATCAGCACAAACATCTCATAGCAACTGTCAAGCACAGTGCTGGAGGTGTGATGGTTAGGGCTTGTTTTGCAGTCACAGGACCTGGGCAACATGCAGTCATTGAGTTGACCATGAACTCCTCTGTATACCAAAGTATTCTAGAGTTAGATGTGAGGCCATCTGTCTGACAGCTAAAGCTTGGCTGGCATTGCATCATGCAACAAGACATTGATTCTAAGCACATCAGCAAATTTCAGCAGAATGGCTGAAGAAGAAAAGAATCAAGGTGTTGCAATATCTATCTATCTGTCCATCCGTCCATCCATCCATCCATCCATCCATCCATCCATCCATCCATCCATCCATCCATCCATCCATCCATCTATCTATCTATGGAAGAAGTTAGTGGAAAGCCTTCTGAGTTGAAAGTCATCCTTTACTTTCAGTGAATGTCTGGATTATGGGTTTGCACCCATTCTGTGCCCATATGTAAGGAGATTGTGACACAGAGTGGCAATAATTCTATATGATCATTTATTTTCAGTTCCAAAGGTTTTGTACATTGCAAAATAGGTCAGCTCAAAGTGCTTACCCATAAATCGTTTCCACAAGGATAGGTTTCTCTAATAACTGTGTGGACAATGTAAATTGCTACGTTGTGGTCTCATTTTATGAAACTGGCTATTATACCTGAGTCTGACAAAGCAGAGAGGTGTATTTATAAGCTTCAGGATATTCAATAGATATAATAAAAATGCTTTCATGTTATCACCTGTCTAAGCTTGCCTTCCTTGTCTGAGAGCTTTCCAGCCAAACTCTTGGAAGAAAAGCCTGACAGGTTTTGTAAAGAATAGTTTAGTAGCTTATTGGGACACTTGATGCTGAATGATTGAGTGCAGTGCTTTGCAATTGCTTCAGAAATTTGTACTTTAGCAGTGCAAGTTGGGGCAAAGTGCCCTGGACTCCACAGTAGAAACATAAACGAAGGTCCCTCCTTTTTCATTTCTCTGTTGAGGTCATGGATGTTTTCATTGCTTCATTTATACAGGTTGTCTCCATCTGAAGTCCAAATTGGACACTCAGAGAGTGGATAGGAATGAAGAAATATAAAATGTTTCTTCCTTATAATTTCCTCTGTGACTCAACTTCTCTAATTGCCCATAAATTAACACATCTCTCAATTGGACAAAGATCATTCCACTCCGTATTTCTGGCACATAATTGGAACTCTGATATATGCTGGTGGCCTCTGCCATTTTCCTGCTCCAGTTTGTGAATCTCCTAATCTTCACTTGTTCCAGTGTTTGTAATCAAAATAGCACTAAATCTTTGAATGAAGATCTGGTAATATTCCAATAATGGAAGATTGTCTTTAATGAAAAGTACAGCCTATTTGGCAGGTACTTCTTTCAATAGATCAAGGACAAAGCCAATCTTGGTGTGATCTGTAGGAAATTTAACTAGTCAACTTGCCATAAATAATCCATATTGGGTCATAAAAGCTAAAAATTGAAGTTATGTTCCTCCCCAAATTTTTTCTGGTAAGCTTCCATGGAAATAAAGTAATAATAATTGGTCTGATGAGGCAAGCTTTATAAGTGAGTTTTGTACCAACTGCTATGTAAATTGTATTATGGCATTGTGCATGTTTGTTATTTTGATATCCACATCCTGTTGATGTCATGACAGTACCTTGGTAACTTGTTCTGTTAGGGTCCCTCAAATATCCAACCATTTCCAAGACCTAAAGCAAGATTAACTATATCTCTAATGAGAGAAGAATGAGACTTTAAAGCAGGGGTGAAATCGAGCAGGTTCTGACAGGTTCTGGAGAACTGGTAGCGGATATTTTGAATAGTTCAGAGATCTGGCAAATGCCACCTCTGGCTGACCCCAGAGTGGGGTGGGAATGGAGATTTTGCAGTATCCTTTCCCTGCCATGTCCACCAAGCCACGCCCACAGAACTGGTACTAAAAAAATTGAATTTCACCGCTGCTTTAAATACTGATGCCAGCAGCTTGGGGGCATATCAGGTCTGGTAATAGTCTGCACAAAGATTACAGGAATGCTATTTTATTGTTGCATGGTAAAAGAACAAAATCTTGAAAGTCTGCTCGAGTTTCCCACTGGCTGTTTTATACAAAACAAACTCAAGAAAGGGTGGTTTAAGTTCCTTTCTCACCCTTTCTCTTTTCTCAGACTAATTTATGCTCTCTTCCCTTGTTGACATCTGCATGACTTCACAGTTAGTTCCACGTTTCTCCAAAAGGCTTCCATCTTTTTTTCACAGAATGATTAGAAAAATCACAACTGGCCAGTCAATTAGCAGGACTATCATGTCGAGTGTGAGATCTGCACTATGTTTTGACAGTGTTAACTATTGCTTTAAACTTTCCTCCCACTGATTTTATCAAGTTAATCCAGAACAGGCACTTTTCTTTTTCTAAGCCTCATAAGTTCAGCTGAGGATCCTTTAACCTCTGAATATTTTTAGACTGCCATCCCTGACCATTGACAGTAGTGACAGCTGCAATGAGACCTGGAATTGAACAGCATCTGAGGATGAGAGATTTCAATCCTTTAAAACTTAATACAGCAAAAATAAACTGGGTTATCATTGGGATCGGTTTTTTTTTACCAAGGTTTACTGAGTTTTAGAAAGGCTAGGAATGGGAAATTACTATGAAATACAAACATAATATAATATAGTAGACCTAAAAGAATTTGAGAAATGTGCATGTTTTCCTAACCAATGTTAATGAGTTTTAAGGACGTTATATGATTCCAAATTTGCAGTCAGTACTCAACCACAAAGAAATGCTAGGATATCGTTTGGGTCATTGGTAAATCTATATTTTTTTCAGGAGCATAATAATGAGGATATATGATCAATCAATTTATTCCCATAGTCAATTGATTGAACTGGAAATGTGATGAAATAATATGTAAATAGATCTCATCATCTGTGCAAATCTGAAAAGAACTCCTATCCCTACCAAGTAGCCCACAAGTATACATCAGTGCCCTGTCAATGCATACTAATCTTAACATCAATGAAGAAAGAGTGATATTTTGTGGATTATAAGCACAAGTGTTCAAAGGCACTGAAAAGATTGGCAGAGAATACAGTTGAAAGTAATGATAGTGGGGGAAAAGTAACAGGAAAGAAGATGGCAAAGGCAAGGGATGGTTGATAGAGGTAAGAGGGACAAAGACAATCAAAATGATGAAGCAAAAGGGCAAAACGAAGACAACTGAAGCAATGAAAGGGCAACTTTCCCCAGCAACAGGAATCTATCATGTCTCTGACAGCACAGTTGCTATTGGATTTGTTCTTGGCTTTGGCTAGGATTGAAAGCTGCTGCAGACATGCCAATATTATGCAGTGTTTCATATAAATAAAGACAAAGCAATATATTAAATGCTCGGCTAGCCACGTATCCAGCACAAACAGCAACAGTGATTTATGGAGACAAAGTTCAAACTGTTTCACAAGCTTTTGAAATAAGCCAGTACCCCCCTTTTTCATCAAAGGATAAAATAATGAATTGTAAAGTGAAAAGTACTGTATATTGTCATACTGCATCATCTCTAAGCCAGTTAATTTTACATTGTTGGAAATTATGTTATAAGTGACTTCTTAATTCAATGAACTTCATGAGTGATTCTCATTATATCTATACTGTGGGATAAATTGACTTTCTTGTATTCTTTACTATTATCTCAGTAGATTAGGGTAGTGAGAATTCCACTGATTTCCAAAAGCCAAATAAACAATAAATCCAATGCAGATAAAGCAACTGAATCATGCTCTTTGTGTGAGATGTTTGTGTGTGTGTGTGTGTGTGTGTGTGTGTGTGTGTGTGTGTGTGTGTAATAATTTGAATATAGCAAACTACTGTGCTGGAATCAACTGGAAGGAAAGCTATAGTAAACATAGACAGCATATTAAAAAAGCATTACCTTGCTGACAAAGGTCCGTATATTCAAAGCGATGGTTTTCCCAGTAATAAAGTTTGGCTGTGAGAGTTGCATCATAAGGAAGGCTGAGCACTGAAGAACTGATCTTTTCGAATTGTGATGTTGGTGAAGACTCTTAAAAGTCTCTTGGACCTCAGATCAAATCAGTCAATCCTAATGGAAACCGACCTTGATTGTTTTTTGGAAGGACAGATAATGGAGATGAAGCTGAAAGATATTACCACCAAATGAGAAGAGAGGATTCATTTGAAAATACCTGATGTTGGGAAATATTGGAGGTAAAAGGTGAAGAGGACGGCAGAGGATAAGATGGTTGGATAGTGTCAACAGTGCAGTGGGCATGGGTTTGGCCAAACTCTGGAAGACAGTGGAAGCCTCATCATGGGGTCATGAAGAACACAATTTAGTGTACAGCAACAATAGAATATATAAAATGTGGTTCAGCTTTATTTTAAATATGCATTAACATCACCAATAGCCTTGGTGATGTTTATTGGTGTTTTATTAAGATTTTCCTTAATATCAACAGCTTTAGTGAAGGGACATGATTGTACCTATCCCAGTTTTTGATGATCAATCACTATGCTCATCTCTCCCTTTGACAGGAAGTCCATAATTTATCAATCCAAATTATAGAAATTGTCATATATATCAGAGATACTGTACAATTAGAAATATCAAAATAACAATAAACAGAAAGGTATTGATTGGTAAGATCGAAGGAAGAGAAAAGTTTTCCACTAAACCTCTTGAGATTACATTATTGTGATGCTGAGATTACATTATTCATATTCACATATTCCTCAAATGGATTCCCAGCTAATTTCATTTTGCTCAATTTCATTTTGCTCAATGTGGTCAGTCTTCAAATATTTCAAATTTAAAATAATTTAGGGGACATTCCAGAAAAAAAAATCATATTCCTTTGACGAGACCTTTCCTGACTTGTCTGATTAATAGCAGTTTATTGGCTGTTTATACTTTACTTACATAACAGTTGGTAAGTAATGACATAAATTGCAAGTGATATGGAAACCTCCTGCGTATTTATAGTTCTGTTAAAAATTACTGTTTATAGAATAAATTGAATGAACATCACTGTTTTATATCAAAATTTCTTTGTAATATAAATAAGCAAATGATAACATTATGCGGCAAAGACATACATAAATTCAGAATATCCAAAAAGGAGAAAAAAATGTCTTCACAAAACTGTAAGGTGCAAATTGAAATGTTTACTTCAAGGGTAAGGAAATTCAATATATATTTTCTCAGATAAATGGCAAATGCAGAACTGTAGTCTTTAAACTCATTTGTTGTGACATATGTTTTCATCAACAGCAGGCTATGGTGCTTCTGAGGAGGTTTCCTGTTATTTTTTTTAGGCTTCCAATCATAGTAAATCAATAACTCCCTAAGGACCAATGTACTTTGCATTTCCATAGTGCTGTTGCCTTTTTAACTAGTTCAACTATTAGTCCACTATCATTACTCCATTAACAATGTTTTCAGAAAATACCTTGAGTATATCCATCAAATAACACTCCGAAACAAACTTTATGTCATGTTAATGATACAACTGATATGGTTGTGTTATTTTAAATACAACAGTAACAGTCTTTGAATGATCTGAATCCCTCGTGTTGTTAGGAATTTTTTTTCTTCTAGATCAGTTTGGTTTCAAGTCATCTTATTTAATGTTTCCCAAACACATGATGCCATGTTTTGTTTTTAATATCACAGATTGATGAACACATATTGCAACTTTTATATGTTTTGTAAAGTCATTCCATAGGAATCAATATAATTTCTAATTTTGTCACGAGATATACATTTGAATGAAAATCACTTCTAAATTTTGAGAAAAAAATGCTAGCAAATACAGTTCTAATGTTTCAGTGTTGCAGTCCTATGTATGTCTATTGAGAAATAACTTGCACTGTGTTTATGGAGGTAGTATTTCTTAAAACTACGTATGTTCAGAATCCTAGGCTATATTATAATTCTCACCTATGTAGGTGTATACTCCATTGATCTGAATAAGGCTCACTACTGAATAAACATATAAAGTCTTCTGTTATCTTAGCTTCATCTTTTTTCTTCTTATAATTTCCTGTAGCAACAGAAGGAGACCATGATTTTTTTCCAAACCTCTCTAGGCAGTTAATGGAATTCACATTACATATCACTAGAAATAAATCTATTGCACTGTTTTTTTTAACCTCCATGAATTTTTTTTTAACACTGATGGCATTATGAGAACTAATAAAGCTACATTGGTACATATTCCTAATATTCCACAGAACTGCAACACAGGGTTTATTCCATCTTGAATTTATAAAGAGAGACAAAAGGGGAAAAAAGAGAATAATAAAAAGCACTAAGGTTCTAGAGACTCTTTAGATTTAATATCCTAAAGGGAATTGAAAGAAAATTAAAATTTCTGTGAACTCCTTGCAGCTATTTTTCCAGATCTACTGATCCTCAGCAGAAATTGTGCAGATTGAATTGAACTGCCAACATTGCCAGCATTTTCTCCTTGTTAATTTGTCCGAGGGGATTGTTTATGGATCTCAATTAAAACTGGTGCTGAAGACTGAGAAACATGAAACTATCTTGAATTCTGAAATGTACTGCAGTACGGAAGAGGCTGGAATGTATGGGCACCAAAATATAAATCCACAGTGGCGAAGTATGATGGGTGACACTGTGTTTAAAATCTTGATGTAGCACATACATAGAATTATTTAACAGAAAGATTGTTCCAGAAGAGAAAATCAGACAATTTGATGCATGAACCAAAAGTACAAAATGACATTTCTCTCTCATTCCATATACAAACAACTTGCAATGAACAGCAGTTGACTGGCTGAAGCAGGATAACCTATGCCCTATCCTCCAACAGAGAGTAATGGGTGAGAAATCTGATGAAATATTCATTATTATTTACAACTGTGCCTTAAAGAAAAAGTGCTAATCTGGTTTAAAAATTCAAACTGAGATTCCCTTGGAGCTATACTTCAGATATTTGTGACCATGTTTGCTTATTGACTTCAGTGAAAGCGAAACATTTTAAGACTATAACGAGAGCAACAACTTCAAGTTGTATTCTCTAGCAACATTTTCTTGACTGTTTAAATCCCATCCTGTTGTGTTTTCTGTATCTCTTTGCCGCCCCCTAGTGGCCATATAAATATTGCAGCCCAGCTATGAGATATACAAAAAGAAAGTGAAAATATGGTATATATCTCTCTCGGTAAGCAGTTTCTCAACTGGGGCTTCTAGATTAAGATGCTTCTGTTCCCTGTGTATGCTGAACAATGCTTCTGGGACCTATCACATGTTGTGTGTTCTAGTTCTGATTTCTGTTTTTCATTGGAGTTTGCATTGCATGTCTGCTTATGCTCCCAAATGAACAACATAGATTCAATGTTTGATTCTATAGTTGCCAATTTTATAATAGATGTTCTTATTTTCTAATTTAGGTAAGGGATACTTATCTAAGTCAGACATGATTTATATGAATGAGGCTCCTTCAGATAATGTTGGGATTGTAGGCAGACTAGAAAATTAAAAGTATCCCAGAGGCCCTAATGGCAAACCATGACCATATAATAAATGTAAATTAGGGTCTTTGATCATACATCACAGCTTCCATCTCCCTTTTTCAAGTTTCCCAGTGGACAGTCAACTGACAAGTTGACAATTTGAAGGAGACACTAGCTTTACAAGTATATTATAAGAGAGCCTTTCCTAGCAGAGGGCAACGCTTAGCTGAGATAAGCAGAGTTGGATCAACTTCCTGGTCATCCCAGGACTATAAAATGGATTGAGAAACTGATGGAAACACTCTAGAAGAAAGTACTGGCAAGGTGTTACAGACTGATGCCATTTGGTCACAAGGAACTGAGCTTCACTTGAATGACTTTTTATTATTTTGATAGAAGATTTTTTCTCTCTGCCTTTTGGCCTTGTCTTTTGGAGCAATTCTTTCAGCCCTTTCTCATTGGGTGGAATTTTGACCAACTGTGGTCATGCTGTTTTAGTGGACACATTCCAAAGTGCTTTTTAAAGCAGGATAATTTGTGCTGATCAACTGATTAGTTCAGAGAGAGCAGAATATGTCCCATGGGAACTTAATTAGATCCTTCAATCAATATGACTCACAGAGAGAGTGAGAGCGTGCTGCATAATCACAATTAAAAACTCAATAACTAGGCAAAAAGAGTAGAATTTAAACACTGGTTTTTATATTGCATATACAATTGAAGTGATAACACCTTGGAAATGCATACATTAGATATCATATAATCGAAATATGAAATGACTCATTGAACAGAAAATTTGTTGTAAAGAATAATACAATACAATAGCAGAGTTGGAAGGGACCTTGGAGGTCTTCTAGTCCAACCCCCTGCCTAGGCAGGAAACCCTATACCATTTCATACAAATAGCTATCCAACATTTTCTTAAAGACTTCCAGTGTTGGGGCATTCACAACTTCTGGAGGCAAGCTGTTCCACTGATTAATTGTTCTAACTGTCAGGAAATTTCTCCTCAGTTCTAAGTTGCTTCTCTTTCCTGATTAGTTTCCACTCATTGCTTCTTGTCCTGCCCTCAGGTGCTTTGGAGAATAGCCTGACTCCCTCTTCTTTATGGCAACCCCTGAGATATTGGAACACCTATACTGTACCTGTGCATTTTGTTTTTCTTACCTAAATGTATAACCTTACTTTTTTCACCATTGAATTTCATTTTGTTAGATAGTGCCCAATGTTCAAGTTTGTCAAGATCCTTGACAAACTTGAACACCTGATATTTAGATATATGAAAGAAATGATAACTAATACCATGATAAATATGTTAGTGCGCAGCTGCAAGGAACTATTTTACATTTGAAACATACAGGTGAGTATTTTGTTGCTTTTCTTATGCCCAGTCAAGTCATGGTAATAACAACACAGTGTGCTTCCTTTGGAACTTAAGTGATGTCATTGCTGGATACGAAGCCTCCATGACAGGGGTCAAACTTGTGTCATCACGGTGGTGTCATGTGATGTATCGGGACTTACCCCCCTTTGCTAAACCAGATGTGGGCATGGCCAGTGCGTGATGTATTGTGGGCTGCAAGTTTGACAGCCCTACTCCAGGAGGATTTTCTGTTTTCTATATTGGTATATGGTACCAATACTATGGTATATTCCAGCTGTTCCATTTGCTCCAGCTGGATGGGCATTTAGCCGACATCACAAAAATAGATCTTTCTGTCTGTCACTCTCTCTCTGTGTTTCTCTCTGTCTGTCTGTCTCTCTCTCTCTCTCTCTCTCTCTCTCTCTCTCTCTCTCTCTGTCTCTCTGTGTGTGTGTGTGTGTGTGTGTGTGTGTGTGTGTGTAGGAATAAGCAAGACACAACTCTCCTTCTCCTTCCTATCTTCTTTGTGCTTTCTTAGTTCGTGTTCTATTTCAGAAGGGGCAAAGTATTGTTCCTCCTGCTATGTATATCTCATTTCCCTCTCATATTAAGAAGGCTTCTCAGTTTTCCTTGTGTTTATTTTATATCTGTCAAGTAACCTTTCCTTTCATAGAATTCAGGGCTACTCAATATTTTTAATGCATGACTCCAATTGGCTTTTTAAAATTGTGTGCAACTCATGGGGAGACCCAAATCAAATCAAAACTTGATTTCACGTATTTGCAAGTTCAATTAAAATTCATTTGTTTCAGTTAATAAGCACTGTTCTGTATGTAACTTTATAATTCTGAAAAGTGAATAGCTGTAAAGTTGAATGGCCATCCATAACAAATGCTGGTAGCACAAGATTGTTTATTAACAAATTAGCACAAATGCCTATATTTTGGTTATAGCTATTAGAGCTGATGTGAGGGGGCCTTGCAAGTTAGCATTTAGCATAGCATCATTGCCAAAGCCACCTATTTATATTTCTTACAATTTTGAGGTGAATCCACGTGGAAAATCTTTTACTCTTTCCAAATGTGGTTAGTGAATAAGTCACGCTGAAATGACTTAAAATAGAAACATCACATAAAAAATTGTCTCCCTGAAGGTTTTTCTGGTTTTGTATAAGCAGTGGAGGGCTGAGTCATTTTCCAAGCTATATCTGCAGTAGTTTCTTATTTTTTGACAAAGCATTGTCAGAAAAGTGTTTGTTTATTAGACAATTGAGCTGACAATGAAGATCCAAAAAGAATCCTCCTTACACTTTTCTCCCTCAGCCTTATAATTCTTCCTGGCACTCTGCCATTCATGGTTGACAAACATTTAATGCTAGCTTGGAAAGCTATGTAGATTTTCTGTTCATGCAGAGCTCCTTCAGTACCTTCCAACATTATTTATTTATTTATCTACCAATTTAACATATTGGCCATTTCATTCTTGGAGTGACCCTGGATCTGTTTTGACATGCCTCATTTGTCCCTTTTTAAGAGAAGAGTTTATAGTCAGGAAGGATTGGTGCTGAAAGTTTTCTTGAAGATCATGAGACTGTTTTGGAATATTGATTTTCCATATTCAGACACCTAAACATTTTGATGAAAACATAAAAGAAAATATATGACCTATAGCAGAGGTCCTCAAACTGTGATTTGTGGACTGGTGGGATGCCAGAAACTGGCTGCGCAAAAAAGCAAAGGCTCATTCGCTGGGTGCAGGCAGCACATGAAACCACGTCCCCTCTTCTGTGGTGTCCCAACCTATTTGGGCACCATGGAATTGGTCCGTGGTCCCCAAATAGGTTGGGGCCCACTGGCTTATAAGTTGTATCCTGGAGTCATAATACTATGCTGTAGAACACAGAATTATGATAATAGGAAGAAAGGGCACCTTAAAATAATCAAAATGTCCTTATTGTTTAAAGGATATAAAAATTATATTTTGCATAGCTAATATTAGGATGAAAAGGATGCCATGCTGTTATACTAAAATCTCTTTATTTTTCAACCTGATGTATTATTTAAGATGATAAGCTGCTTTGAGTCACCATGACTGAATAGGCAGCAATATAAATTCAATAAATAAATAAAATAATAAATAAAAATAAAGAGAACTAGACAACCTAGGCCTCATTGGGTCACCCAAAAATTTAAGTTTCATAGCAGTAACGAGTCTTAGACTTTTCATATATTCTTAAAAGTAGCCAATTTGAGGTATTTTGAATCAAAAATTGTTGCAGTATAATGCACTGAGAATGAGAGTGACTTCTGACTTCCAGGACAGAGAACAAGAAATCCAGGACAGAGAACAAGAAAACGGAAAAGCCCTCCTTCCATACATAAAAGGCACCACAGACAGAATCAGCAAAATCCTCCGCAAACACAACATCAAGACAGCATTCTGCACAAACCAAAAAATATCCACCATCCTAAGAAGCCCCAAAGACAAAATTGAGTTAGAAAATCAAGGAGTATATGAAATCCCATGCACCGCCTGCCCCACCACATACATCGGACAAACCAACAGAAGAATAAGTGCACACATTGAAGAACACAAAAACGCAATCAGAAAAGAGGAACCAACTTCTTCCCTGGTCCAACACCTTAAAGCCACAGGACATAAAATTGATTTTAATAAGACCAGAACTATCGCCAAGGCTAAACATTTTAACATCAGAAAAATCAGAGAAGCCATCGAGATAAAAAAGCGCCCACATAGCATGAACAGGCGGGACGATACCTCCCACCTGCCAGCCATTTGGAAGCCTACCCTTATTGATAAACGAGTCCCTAACATGATGACACCAGGCCCACACTCACAAGAGCCACACAGGATATCACCACCAAACATCCACAAAAAAAGCAGACAAAAACCCACACTGATGAGGAGGCATGACCAAGGACCAGAAGCCAGACTGCAAATGCACCATTAGCCTCTACAAACCCCTCCTATCCTTAAATGAAACACAAACCCCCAACCAATCAGAACACACCTCCACCCAATCAGAACACACCTCCACCCAATCAGAACACAGCCAAGCTCCCACCCAATCAGCTCAACCCCCCACTGGCAGTTAAAAGGAAGAAACAGCTGAGATCTCACATTGCTCCAGGAAGCACCAAGCCTGAAGATGACGAATGAGACTTCGTCGAAACGTCGCCAAGACACCTCCAATTAAACCCGAATAACTAAAGACCTACATACTAACACACACACACACACACACACACACACACACACACACACACACACACACACACACACACACACACACACACACACACACACACACATATATATATATATATATATATATATATATATATATATATATATATATATATATATATATATATTGCTCAGAGACCAAAAGTAGCCCTTGAAAGAGATTGCATATCCTTGATTTTCAGTGTGTTGCTCTTCATTATAAAGCAGTTGGAAGAATAAAGCATTTTTCAAGATTAATACAGGATACTGTGTCATACTTATTTAAATTTATCTAATTTAAAAGTGCAGAGAAGGTCCCCGAGTAATGGAAGCCTGGTATTTAATCAACCTTCGGATTAAAATAAATATTACACTATTGCAATCCAAGTGGTATTGTAGAGCTATTTTATGATGAAGAATGACCACCTCATGCACATTTATAAATTGCATTCTTGGAAGAAAGACCTTCAAAGTATTTTTCAAAATAAAAAAACTGCTGCATGTAGATAGAGCATTTCAAAAAGAGCTTTTCAAAATATTCAAATGAAATTTATATACAGTTAAATTGAATTGTGATGTTTACTAAACTGGTCATTTTCTTCACAGATTAAGACTATTTTGTTTATATTGTCAAGAAACTTTTAATCAAGCTATGCTTGTAATATAAAGCGGTTTTTGTACTTTATAAATATTGCCTATGGAATAATTGCCTTATATTTGTCAAGAGGCATCTAAAGAGTTTTTTGGATGACATGTACTCTACAAATGAGCCATACCACCCGTATGTTTTCAGTGACAGTGGTGCCATTTCCAAAAGTGTAATTATCATATTTAATTTTTAATGAAGTAATTGTTATCACTTCAGTATTTAGCCTAAGGTGACCAGATTTTAACATTGGTAAAGAGGGACACCATTGACCTGGGGGGGGGAGGGGGGTGTTGATTATTTTTTTTAAAAAAAATTGGGACTTTTCAGCCCCACTCCAAGAACCTTCCTGTAAATAGTCATAAAATATAATTATATGAATTAAAATGCAGTCTCATTCAAGGATATAAATTATTGGCTACTTTTAAAAAATTAAATGTAATATAGGCAGTCCTCAATATACAACAGTTCATTTAGTAACAGTTCAAAGTTACAACAGCACAGAAAAAGGACTTCCACTGTTTTTCACACTTATGACCATTGCAGCATCCCCATGGTCACAAGATTTACATTCGGATACTTGGTAAGTAACACAGATTTATGACAGTTGCAGTTTTCCGGAGTCATGTGATTCCCATTCGCAGCCCTCTGACAAGCAAAGAATGGGGAAAGCAGATTCACTCAACAACCAAGTTACTAATTTAACTGCAATGATTCTCTTAACAAATGTGGCAAGAAAAATAGTAAAATGGGGCAAAACTGAATAAATTTATCACTTAACAACATAAATTTTGGGCTCAATTGTGGTCGTGCATTGAGCACTACCTGGACTTATCTTCAGTGTTACTTCATTCTGCTGTAGCATTAAATTTCATATAGAACAAGCTTGTTCTTTCAGAATTGTGGAATTGTTATATAACTGTCTACCTTTAGAAAAGTTTCTCTTGAGTTAAACTCCTATAATTTTATTGATGTGTCGTAATTTTCTTAGCAGTAGTATGGAAATTGTCATTGTTGCTTTTGGACAATTTTTAATATTTTCCTATTAAATATACAGTACTGAGATTCCCAGGTGGATTCCCCTCCAATTATTAGCCAGGTTCAACCCTGCTCATCTTTTCGAGAGCAGGCAAAAACAGCCAGGTTACATCGCTACAAATTGAAAGCTAAATGGAAAAAAACAACAGTTTCAAAAATAACCTGGCAGTTTTTGAATATGTTTATGGTTTCTCCAGGAACTGAGCGGGACTCAAGGAAGATTATATCTTGTAAAAGGAATTATAGGAAAACACTGAAATAGTTTAATCAGCAGAAGCATGTTTGCTTGATTCAGCAACAAGTATTATTAAATTCAGTGAGGCTCCTGTTGTCTTCTAGCCTCCTTCAAGCCAATTCGCTCAAGGTTATAGGTTATAGGTTTATTTCATTTATATGCCGCCCTATTCCCGGAGGGACTCAGGATGGCTAACACCTCTGTACCTCTGTACTGAGACTTCAATTCCCAAAATTCTCATGCAGGCATTTAAATCTGTTGTTTAGGAATTCTGGGCGCTGTAGTCTCCATTCTGCCAGGTTGGAAAATGCATTGATACTACTGAATGTATTTACTGTAGGATCCAATTATGCTCTGCAGAGTTGTGCATACTGTATGGGAGAAGTTCTGGCAGATGGGATGGAGCGAGCTGGAGGGGAGTGTGTGGGGCTTACAGGGCCGTCTGGAGAGGCGAGCTTCTCGGAGGCTGGTCTCCCGCACCCCACGCCCTCCTCTCCAGCCGGGCGACACTCTTTGCTCTTTGCCACCAGCGACTCATGGTGCTGCTGGAAGAAAGAGGCAGGCATGGAGTTTGGCCACCTCCATTGCCTGATCCCCGCTGGCACCGCAGCCCCCACTGCTTCCCTTTTACCCACACTACCTCCGCCACACCCCTGCCTGGGACAACCACAGCCACTCATGGCTCTGCCAACCTCTCACCCTCTCCTCATCCTGGGCTCTCCTCATGGTCTCTCATCTTGTGTCCGAAGGGGAGGGTTCCCTGGCCACCTGCAACCTGTCACCCTTTCGCTCTCCACTCATCCCCTCCTGAGAAAGGAAGGAAGGAAGGAGGGAGGAGAAGGAGACCAAGAGAGGGATGGAGATAGGAAAGGAGGCAAGAAAAGAAGGAAAGAAGGAAGGTGTTAGAAATAAGAAGGAAAGAGGGAAGGAAATGAAGGAACAAGATGAGAAGGAGGAGGAGACAGAGAAAGGAAGGAAGGAAGGCTCCTCAGAGGCAGATCTACAGAGATCTATTGCACATGGGAGAAGTTCTGGCAGATGGGACGGAGCGAGCCGGAGGGGGTGTGTGGGGCTTACAGGGCCTACCTGGAGGCTGGTCTCCTGCACCCCACACCCTCCCCTCCAGCCGGGCGATGCCGCCGAGCTCTTTTCCACCAGCAACTCTCAACGCTGCTGGAAGAAAGATGCGTGCATGGAATTTGTCTGCCCCCCGACTCCGCCTTGCCCGGTCACACCCCCTTGCCCTGCGGAGGGCTTTCCCAGTGACGAAGACGCCTGGAGCGTCGGTGCCAGCTGGCAGGCAGGCAGACAGGGCGCAGAGGGAGGGAAGCACTGCTGCAGGTAGCGCGAGGTGGCGCACCTTGTCACAAGTGACTTTCCAGCCACCTGAAAGGAAACAGCAAGTCGAAGGGTGGGCTGTTGCACCCCGCGAGCAAAGGGGCCGCTGGAGGCCGCGGGAGTGCTTCATTTTTGGTGGGTAATTCTAAGCGAGGTGGCAAGAAAACCATGTGCAATTCAGTAAGGCTTACTCCTTAATATATTAGTTCAGGACTTACAGCTTAATTACGTCGATTTTTCCATATTATATCTTTTCAATTTACTACTGCATAGCAACGTTGTGAGCTATAGTGCAGAATCCCGATGCTATCGCGAGTAGGATAAGTCTTTCCTTGAATATCTAGGCTTTCTGCTTTCCGAAAGCATTGAACTGAGAGATTAAATATTTGTCTCAACGGATTGGGATGAGTGACATTCTCATTCCTACAGAGACGGCTATTCTTTAGGCGAAGCTACAGTGCTTTTTGTCCTCCTTCGGAAGCTGTCTCTTGTGACGTTTGCAAGCCAATCAAGAGTGTGGCTTTGAAAACCTGTGGCGTCATCGTGCTGCGCGGGAGTGAGTGTCTCTCTCCGAATATGGAGGACGTAGTAGGCAACTTGTATGTATCCTAGAAAATCAGTAGGACCCGCTGACGGCCGGTATCTACCATGGCCTTGCAGCCTCTTTACATTGGTAAAGATAATTTTTTTAAAAAAAATCGGGACTTTTTAAGAATGCCGCGGGACGCGGGACAAATTGTGCAAAATTGTGACTGTCCCGCCAAAAGCGGGACATCTGGTCACCTTAATTTAGCCTGACCTTTTAAAAGCCGTTTATACCAGGAGGTTGAAATATATCTGTTTGTCCATAGCAGATTAGAGAAGTCATTCAATTCTAGATATTCAATACATACTTCAGAGTTTTCTGCACCTGTAGCTCTTCACTGTGCTGTGACCTGAAGACTCAAAAGAAAGATTTAGATTGGATTTGAATAGTCTGGGTCTTTTCAAAGCAAGCCAAGTTGCATTTGGGACAATAATAATTGTACAGAGCAGATGGTTGAACAGCTTGCTTTCCTGCCAGGAGTGCTTATGTTCTTAAGATCACAAATCCCTCCTCCTGTATTCTTGGGAATGTTGTTTCCTTTGTGTCCTGTTACATAGAAGAACACATGTTAACATTTCTATTCATTTGTTGAACTATTGATCTGGTTCCTCTAAGTTACCCCAAAGGCTAAATCCTAGAGTCTGCATGGGAAAAGTAATCCTGGTTGAGATATAATTAATTAAAGTAATCAATTATTTAAATTAAAGTATATCAAGTGTGTGTGCGTATATATATATATATATATATATATATATATATATATATATATATATATATATATATATATATATATATATATATATATATATATATATATATATATATATATATATATATATATATATATATATATATATATATATATATATATATATATATATATATATATATATATATATATATATATATATATATATATATATATATACACACACACACACACACACACACACACACACACACACACACATACTTTTATTAAATTACATTAAAGATATTTGTTAAAAAAGAACAATACAAACTAATGTAAGGTAAGAAAAAGAAACAAAAAACAAAGAATTCAAAAAGAAAGCTAAAAGTGCAAGAAATGAAAAAGTAGAATAAAAATAGGAAAAAAAATACAAAGAAAATCCCTTTCTTTATAGCAGTTATACATAGAATTATAAATTTGTCTTTTACTCTATGGTTACAATGTAACTGTCTTCTTTCTATAATCTACTCTGTCCAATCATTAATCATAGTTCATTGTTCTGGCCCCTCTCCGTCCGGTAATGAACGCAGACACAGGCTTAGCTGTTTGCCACTCTTTATTCACAGCAATTATAATCCTGTTGGCTGAAAGCCCAGACACGACTCACTGGCAAGATGTTGGCAGCAACCCAGACTCCAACAGACATGGGAACACAAGGCAGACCAGACAAGGAGTTCTCCAGATTAGTACGAATGGTTGTGTCCTGCAAAAGGACTCCTCCCAAAGTCTCTTCTTATATACTCTCTTGGGAGGGGCCAAGCCACAACCACCTGGGCTTGATTATCTCTTATGAGTCTGTCTCCGTAACTGTTGTCTCCGTTTCTCCGCCCTCCGTTGCCTGGCGTCAGGGACAAACTCTCTGATCTTCCCCACTGCTCCATGCCTCAGGCACCTCCGGGTGGCCAACCAGCCACTCTGGTTCCTGCTCTGAGTCTGAACTCAGAGCAGGAACCAGATGTGGAGGGGGCCCAGGGTCCTCCACATCTTCCATAGCAGACTTATAGAGGTCCTCGCTATCAGAGTCCATCGGCAGCTCCAACGGCTCCTGCTGGGCCACATCAGTTCATTTTTTTCTTTTGTGCAAAAAAACCATAATTAGTTTCCACTCGGGAATAAACTTAGATATTTTCTCTGAAGTCAGTTTAGGCATCTCAGCAAGTTCCATCATCTTCAGCAATCATTCATCCATTATGGGTACTGCCAAATAATTCCATTTATGTAAATACAGTAATTTGCAGTTATGTACAAAAATAAGAGTTCCATGAGTTTGTTCCAACTATTTGTTCATCTTCATCCTGAAAGAAAAAAATCAACTGTCTATATACGTTGGATTCAAATACATACACTAATTCAGAGGATATTCGAAGTATATAATTCATATATATATACACACACATTTGAATTCAAATTTTTCTAGCTCTTTTATGTATCCACAAAATATGCTAACAAACATGTATTCTCTAGTTCACATTTTCAACATAAATTTGAAATGCCTTTATGCATTCCAGATAAATTCTTTGGTGACATACACTAAAGGTTTATCATTTTATAGAAATAATCTTTAAGATTATATGCTATAAATTTCAGTCCTTTTGACCAGTTTTTCCCAATTGTTCCAGCTTTACATCTTAATCAAAATTATTTTTGTTCACATTCTTTTATTTATTTTAGTGTATTTATTAAAACATTCTTTTATTTGTTCTTCTGTTTTAAATTTCAATAAAAGTCTATACATTTTAGCAACTACATGTTCATCAATTGTACACAATTATATTTCAAACTGAGTTTTACAGTGTTCAAAATAATAAACTTTTGTCTAAACTCTTGATTTAAATCTTTCTATTAACTGTAAATAAGAATACCATTGACATTGACCCTGCTTTTGCCATTTTTATGGTTGCTATCTTTATGATATTACAATTAAAAACTTTTCAAGTCTTTTCAAGTACACTCAAAAGTTGGATTTTTTTATCTTGTTACTTAGAAAAACTCTTTTAGCTATAAATTAGTTACATCTTACTGACCTGTCCATAGAGGCCTCATTATAGTTGTGAGCTTAATTGTTCAACTCAACTCACAAGCCAACCACAAAGGTCTCATTTTCTTCCTCCTGGGAGCAGTTATCTGGACTGCAAGTGGGCTACCTCACATCTTTCCTTTTTCTGGGGAGACTATGCCATCTAAAATTATTTCATTTTTATTTTGTTATATTATTTTATTTATTAAATTTATATGATGCCATCTTCCCACCATAATTCATTGACTGATCACTGTTCTCTAATTGTGTATTATGTAATTTTATGACTAAAATGGAAAAAATTCTCTACTATATTGAGGAAGTACGTATATATACCCATGCCTCATGCTTTAAAATTTCAAAAAGATGTTCAAATTCGACTACTAATGGTTCTTTAATAGAAATAATGGCATAATTGAGAATATAACTTTATGAGCCTGTATCACCTTATTCTCACATTACATTTCTGATTTTAAATGGTATTTTGAGAAAAATATTTTACTAAGAGTCTCTACTTTGAAATCTTTATATCTTTAAGTCTGTCTAACAACATAAAATAAAACAATGCTTTTTAAATATTTCTTTAACCTACTCAGTTGTATGGTGAGTAGGATTCCAAGAATGGGGGAGAGAGAGAGAGGAGGGGAGGAGGGGATACAGAAAGGGAAAGAGGAACATGAATTTACTTTGTTGTAAAGACTACATACTGTATATGTTCATAATAACTAGTTTGAAAGGGAGCAAACAAGGGTGTAAACTTCACTGGACTTCTCAATGAGCAGGTTTTTTAAATTCTGGCCTGGAGCTGGCTTTAGGTACTTAAGAAGTCTTATATCCTTAAATCCAGTAGTCACATTTACAATGTTCCAAAGATAAGAGAAGAATTAATCACCAGTAATGAGAACTCAAAATAAGAAAAACAATTTGCATGTCTGGATTGCTCATCAGGTTATGTAGCTGATTCGCCTGGCAAAAGCATGCATAATTCAAAGCCATTCAGTAATGGTACAGTATGAAGTTTCAGCTAGCTAGGAAACAATTAGTAGACTTCACCTTGACTACATACAGTAGTTCTTGAATGTAGTCACCTAATCAATGAGCACTGTATCAAGGGTAATATGACCTTTGGAATTTAAATTAAGCTAACAATAGGAATTCATCTGCTGTTTGTATTTTTTTAGTTAGTTTTATATTGTTACTGAGCAACCAAGAAATCCCTCAAGAAATAGTGATATCAGGTTTCTTATTGTGAAAATGAGAAGAGAAGTGACAGAATGTTTTATACTGGTGAAAGCTATCTTTCCCTATCACAGCTATTTCAGTGACAAATCATATTGTAGGGCATATTACCAGCCATAATAGTTTTTCTTGTTCTATTGACCTGTCTAGTCTTTTATATTCAATCAGCACTATTGTTCTCTGAAAATTTACATTTACTCTTCTCTTCCCTATCCTTTCTGTACTGTAGACATTTTAGAATCTCATATGCTGTCTACTTAATTATTTTTATAATAATGTAGTAATGTAACGGCAAAATATTACAGTGTAGGATGGGTATGTGTAAGGTGACCAGACGTCCCACTTTTGGCGGGATAGTCATGCTTTTTCACAATTTGTCCCGCATCCCGTGACGTTTTAAAAATGTCCCGATTTTCATGGGTGAGTGGACGAAAGTGCATCGGCAGTGCAGCCAGGACCCGCTGTGTGAGGGCGAGGGAAGAGCAGGGCGGGGCCTGAGGGAAGCCGGAGGGAGTGGGCTCTGAGGGAGGTGGGAGCCAAGATGGCAGTGGCTGAGGAGGAGGAGGTCTCGCGGCCGCCACTGCCACCAACGCCACCAAGGAATTGCAGGATGATAGTGGCTGTGCGCCGGGAGGGCGGCCTGCAGGGCTGGAGGCTGTGTGGCAGGTACGCGCTGCCGAGCACTAACAGGAGTCACGGGGCGGGCTGGCCGAGCAGCCTCGCGTATGCAGCTTGCCTCTGCTGCCCTGCTGCTGGCGCTGCTGCGCCTCTGCTCCACAGCAATAGCAGCAATAGCAATAGCAGTAGACTTATATACCGCTTCATAGGCCTTTCAGGCCTCTCTAAGCGGTTTACAGAGAGTCAGCATATTGCCCCCAACAATCTGGGTCCTCATTTTACCCACCTCGGAAGGATGGAAGGCTGAGTCAACCCTGAGCCCGTGAGATTTGAACCGCTGACCTGCTGATCTAGCAGTAGCCTGCAGTGCTGCATTTAACCACTGCGCCACCTTGGCTCTAAAGCGAAGATGCCACCACCATCCTGCCAGCTCTTCCCGCCCGGACACCCGCCGCCCAGGAGCTGCCCGAAACCTTCCTGCCCACCACTGGCTGCACCGCAGCTGACTCGCCCCGGGTGGGCTGGAAGGCTTTGGGTGTCCAGGCGGGAAGAGCCGCAAGCGGATGGCGGTGGGATCACCACCCGGGAGCCGCCAGAAGCCTTCCTGCCCACCACTGGCTGCACTGCAGCTGACTCTCCCCGTGCGGGCTGGAAGGCTTGGGGCATCCGGGCGGGAAGAGCCGCGAGTGGATGGCAGTGTGATCGCCACCAGGGAGCCACCAGAAGCCTTCCTGCCCAACACCTACTCTCCCCGGACTTGTTTTGATGAGTGCGGGGTGACTGACGGTAGTTTGCGTTGGCCGTGCCCACTCAAACTATTGTCAGTCGCCCCGTATTATAATCTGGCCACCTTAAGCTTCACCCCACTGATTAAAGTAATTTCTTTCCCCCGCCCGAGCTCTGATGCGGGCGAAAGAAAAGTGCTTTCTCCCCCCCCCCCCAGCTCTGATGCGGGCAAAAGAAAGGTGCTTCCCCCCCCCCAGCTCTGATGCGGGCAAAAGAAAAGTGCTTTCTTTGCGGGTGAAAGAAAAGTGCTTTCTCCCCCCCACCCCAGCTCTGATGAGGGCGAAAGAAAAGTGCTTTCTGTCACCCACATCAGAACTCGGGCGGGTGAAAGAAAGAGCTTTACCCAACTGATTAAAGTAATTTCTTTCACCCGCAGACTCCAACAATGCTGTCAAGATTAAGATCTCTTGAATTAGATTCCGGCTGATGCGGCGAGCGGTGCGGATTGCAGCAGGGATGGCCACCGATTGCAGCCTGATTGCGCCAGGGGCTGCGCTGGCAGGGATGGGCGGGGGGGATGGGACTTGGAGTCCTACAATCTTGGTGAGTGGGGATTCCTGCGATGGGATTTGGAGTCCGATGCCCCTGGCGATTGGGGGTTCCGCTGGTTGGAAGAAAGTCCTTCTTTGCGCCAAGCACTTTTCCCTCCCAACCGCACCCCTCTCGCATTCTTTGGCCCACTGGACCAATGGGGGCCCAGGGTAGGCGGAGCCCGGCGAGCCTCCCGGGCCGAGAAATTGGAAGGAGCGAAGTTGCGAATGCTCCGAGGAGTAAGTAAAGCACCGCGCTTGGAGCAGGAAGAGGGGCTGAGTTGGGGCATCTTCAGCATCCCCCGGGTGATCTCCGGGCCCACGGCTTCCCCATCTCCTCTCCTATGGGGAGACATGCATCATAATGTTGTAAGCCGCCCGGAGTTACCTGTGTGTGAGGTGGGCTGCCCTATGCATTTGCGTGTGTGCGCTGGAGAGAGAGTGAAAAAGAGAGGGAGAAATAATTATATTAATGAGATAGATCAGTGTTTCTCCATCTTGGAGACTTGAAAGTGTGTGGACTTCAACTCCCAGAATTCTGGGAGTTGAAGTCCACATACTTTCAAGTCTTCAAGGTGGAGAAACACTGAGATAGATGATAATGAGATGAGGGAGGGAGAGGGAGAGGGAGAGGGAGAGAGAGAGAGAGAGAGAGAGAGAGAGAGAGAGAGAGAGAGAGAGAGAGAGAGAGAGAGAGAGAGAGAGAGAGAGAGAGAGACCATAACTAAATAGACAGATAGGCAGGCAGATAGACGAATGGATAGAGAGAAAGAGACAGAGATAGGTAGGCAGGCAGATAGACGGATGGAGAAAGAGAGGGGGAAAGAGGGAGAGGGATACCATAACTAGATAGATTCGGATTTGGCCAATTTTTCTTGCTGGTGGAGTCTCAAACAAAGTTGCCATTTGTGTTTTACTGCTTTTGGAAAAATCTAGATATGAAACGCACCCTGCTGTGTGGCTTTTATTTTCAGAGTTATCTTTTCTTCCATCTACATGCTGATAATTACTATTTGCACTTTTGAAAAATATGTAACACACATGCTCCATTCTTCATATCTTAAATCTATTCCTACCTCTGTTGGATGAGATACTTCTTGGATAATTGCCATACCACCAAAAGCTCAGTCCCAGTTGAATCACTAGTGATAGAGCTGATCTTTTGATAGTTGGTTAGAACTACTTCAAGGCACCTGCTCAGCTCTTGTGTTCAATCCACAAACTTGTTGCCGGTGATTTAATTGTTCAAACTCCATCAGCTAATCCTCAGTCTGGCTGACAAATGGAATTATGCAATGATAGGGGAGCTATCTATAAATCAAAGGAAAAGACCAACACAAATAATAATAGAAAAGTTGTTAATTCAGTAAAGACTTGGGTTTATGTTTGGGCTCAGTCATATCCCATATAATGCTTAGGTGCTTCTTGTAGTCATAAACAGTTTTCCTCTTGCTGGAATGAAATTTTCCATCTGTTGCCTATAAAATTTAATTATTGCTTGTGTGCTCTTTTGGGAAGCAGAAGTGGCATAATTTACAAGGACTGTTAATATCCTGGTGACCTGAATATTATATGCTCAAGTATTTAAAACATTTCACCTGCTCCGCTTCATTAATTGTCCAATTGTGCTTGTATCTTTGGTTAGAAAAATCTAAAATTTCAGATTTATCATAGTTTATCATATTATTTATTTATTTATTCCCTCTCACACACATACACGAACACGTTTTAAAAATAACTTAAGGTGGTGAACATATCTAACACAACTTCCTCTTCCAATTTTGGACTGAGAGAGAGTGACTGGCCCAAAGTCATCCACCTGAATTTTCATGACTATGGCAGGCCTTGAAATCATTGTCTTTTGCTTTCTAGACTGGTGCCTTAACCACTATACCAAACTGGCAAATTCATTATTGTTTCTCATTACAGTAGGATGCCAAGAATCTCAGTGTACACTTCATTTTTACAGAAGGCAAAGAGAGAAGAACTACATTAGTAAAATTGAGTAAAATTGGAGATGCCTATTTACTAATTTAGGTACATGGATATCAGCTTCCTGGAGAGTTTTAATCAGAGAATATATATATATATATATATATTATATATATTATCAGCCATTATTCAACAATATCCTACCTGTAGCCTTCAAGCACATGCAGTTCTCCAAGGTGTCAACCCTCGGGGGACACAAAGTTGTCAATTGTGGCAAATGCACGTGACTCAATATTTGCCATTTGCCCCTTGGAAATATTTACATGTTTCCATTGACACCCCCAACGGGGTGAGGCCACCAAACATGTTATTAATCATTGTATTCGGACTTTCTGTATTTTGGGTAACCCAACAGAGTTGAAAACTGATAATGGCCCGGCTTACACTAGTTCCGCCTTTGCGGCGTTTTGCCATCGCTGGTCCATTATCCATAAATTTGGTATTCCTTATAACTCCACTGGTCAAGCCATTGTGGAACGAGCTAATAAAACTTTGAAAACTGCTCTTGCTGCACACTCCAAAAATAAAGGTGAAAATAACCCCGGCTTACCTGGAATACAAAATGTTTTAAATCTTACTCTTTACACTCTCAACTTTCTTAATGTTACCGGCACCCCAGGTCTCATGGCCACCAGCAGGCATTTTTCTGCTTCTCCCGCAGACACTCCATGTCCACAAGTGTACTACCGACGTCTGCTGGACCCGTCCTGGAAAGGCCCTGCCTCCCTCATTACTTGGGGCCGTGGTTACGCCGCAGTTGAAGACCATGGTGAAATTATCTGGACACCTGCTCACTGTGTTCGGCCTTACATGGTGCCTGCTGACGTTCCCTCGGTGTAGTACACATGACTTGGGGGCCTGGGGTCCCAATTCTTATTTACAGGACTTGAAGAACGTTTCACACCTTTTTAATTTAACTAATTGTTGGATTTGCTTACATATCCCGGCTGATAGCAAAGGTGGCATGGTATTACACGCTATTCCCTTTAATGAAACAGGATGGAAACAAGCTACCTGGCCTAGAACGCAAAGTTTGTTCGACATCACATATGCTGTAGCCACCCGTGTGCAGGAACCTGCTCATTACTGTTTTTCCAGCACAGGCCGATGGAGGAATGCAACATATCTTGGCAACTACACTAATTGTGAGACTCTGATTCCGTGGAATGGATTGGCTACTTGTTGTAATGCCATTAATACAACAGTGCCAGATCGAGTCAATAAATACTGGGCTTGCAGTCAAATGCAGGCCATGGTACAGTTTGCTAACTCCTCGAAAAAAGGAACTTATGACATACATAATATGTGGCTTATATGTGGTAGAAGGGCTTACCGACAGACTCCACGAAATTGGCAAGGCCTATGTACATTGGGATTGTTGGTCCCGGGTATATATGCTATGAAAGAATTACCTAGTGGAAGAATCCGAAATAAACAAGACACCTTCTCCGAATCCCCCCTGACGTTGGGAGGATCATCCTGGACTCAATTTTCTAGAGGTGTTCTCCCTCCACTAGGTGTTGCTATGAATTATAGAGATTTGCATAAGTTAAATAATTGGACTGTTGTTATGTTTAATGAAACTATTACTGCTCTAAAATTAATTAATCAGGAACTGGGGGAAATACGTAGTGTAACATTGCAGAATCGTTTTGCTTTGGATATTATTTTGGCTGCAAAAGGTGGTGTTTGTGCTTTGATTCATTCACATTGTTGCATGTACATTCATGATAATCAACCTAATATTTCTGCCACAGTGGAAAAAATGGAATCCTTGGTACGTAATAACCCCCTGCATAGTGATGGCTCTGGTACCATCGACTTATAGGGGGCTCTGTGGTCCTGATCACTGTATTGCTGGTGTTACTTTGTTGTTGTATTCAATGCCTCCCATCCCTGCTACAAACGTGCAAAAGCCTCCTTCCCTCTAATAGGGCGGACGCTCTGGTCATGAAAACCGAGGTCCGTCTGAACTTAGAGGAAGTCTCCGTTGATAATATAAAAAAGGAGGAGATTAAGCAGAAAACCATATAAATTGTGAATGAAAATCTCTTTATTCACAATAATTTAATAATATTAAATCCTTACATTTTTAAAAAAATAAAAATCATATGCCCAGGAAAAAAAGTACCAGTGGGTCTCTCTGATGAAAATGTGGACTACATGTGCATTGCCTGAGGCAGTGGATGTACTCTGCAAATTGCAGGGAGTGCATCCCAAATGTGCATGAATCTAAAGCTAAACATTTTGAATAGCAGCCAGTACGCCTACGGCTCAACAAAAGGTTGCCTATTATTAGAACCATAATCTGTAACGGAAGAACCAGTTGTTATTTTCAGATATTTTTTTAATGGCACTGCTAGTGAAAATTGGATCTGATTCATTTTTTAGCAAAGTGACTGGGAATTTGTTATACATTAAGAGCACATATGCAGACTTTTTCACAATACATATGACTGATATGCTCCCCATTTTTAGATATAGAGTCAAATGAGGCGAACCTCACTAGATATTTAATATTTCATTTTAAATGTCTCTTCTCTTTTCTGTATTCCTTTATCTCAATTGGAAAGGAATGTGGCTGTAACTGACCTAGACAGGAGCATCTCTAGGAATGCTAACTTCTTTCCCCATTGACAAATGGAGAAAAATTAAGTGCTGAATCACATTGTTAGCATTATGAATTATTTAAGATGACATGCACACCATTAACATGTCATTCACCATAGTAGAGTTTGAAAGCTATATTAACCTTCTGCAACATGCTGTGTGCTCATGAAAATGGAGTAGGAGAATGAGGAATAGCTTTGATTTAGCTCAGGGAAAAAGGGTTGGGAAAGCAAGAAACAAATGCTCTGTGAATGAATGAAGTATAGAAAGGAAAATTAAAAAAAAAACAGTCCAAGAGACAAAAGCCTGCAATAACTTTGCCTAAATGACATAAAATCTGTGCAAAAAGTTCTTTGGAACTCTCCATCAGATAATGTGAAATAAAGATCAGAACAAACATGAGATTAAAGCAAAAACATTTAGAATTAGTCTGTGCATGTGACCATGAGCAGAACCAGCTTGGTATAATGTTTAAGGAATCAGGCTAGGAATCAGGAGACTTCTAGTCCCACTTTAGGCATGAAGCTGCCTAGGTGATCTTGAGCCAGTCATCTCTTTCAACCTTAGGAAGGAGGTAATGGTAAATTTAAAGTCAATGAATCTCCAAATGGAAGCTGTATTAGTTCCTACTGTATTCCCCCGAAAAAAGATTGTGTCATATTAATTTTTGCTCCAAAAGACACATTAGGCCTTGTTTTCTGATTAGATATTATTTTCTGGGAAATATGGTACTAAATGCTGCTGTCTGACTGATGATCTTAACTGGGGCTTATTTTGGGGATAGGGTTTATGTTATGAGCACCCTGAAAACTCATGATAGAGTTTTCCAATTAGGTCTTATTTTCAGGGAAATAGAGTAATAAGTGTTTTGTCTAAGGAAACAAAAACAAAAAAACAAAGTTGCAATCCCCTGCTCTTCTTCAAAACACAAAAGCTAGAAGAATCTAGAGATTTTTTTTCTTTGAATAAATAAATGAATGCCTTTTTTAGCCAAGCAATTTAAGTGGTATATAACTAAGGGTCTAGAATAAGATTGAGGAGTGGAAGAGGATGAAATCCCCACAGCTGTAAAGTGTCTTTGGAAAGTGATTTGTAAAACCTTGGAAGTTTTGTGGCAGTACCTATATAACATATTTGTGAAATTCCCAAAAGATGCCCTAATTAATTTACCAGTGTCGAGACAAAGTTCAAAAGAAATCCAGTCATTTATTAGGAGCAAATTTTGGCATGTTCTTCTGCAGAGCTGAATCTGATTTCCAGTTAATGGTGTATGACCTTTACCCCTGTGTCCCCTCTCCCCTCAGTCTGTGTCATAAATCATATCCACCAACAAGGTTTCAGGTTTCAGGTTTCGTTTTATTTATATGCCGCCCTATTCCCAGCAGGACTCAGGGCGGCTCACAAACCCAAGAGGGGAAGGGAAACACAAGAACTACAAATACAAGCATTTAAAATAACCAACAGACACACAATCGAGAGGGGAAGGGAACTCATCAACCCCAGGCCTGCCGACACAGCCAGGTTTTAACGGCTTTTCGGAAGGCCTGGAGAGAGGTGACGGTCCGAATCTCAGCGGGGAGTTCGTTCCAAAGGGCCAGTGCTGCCACAGAGAAGGCCCTCCCCCGGGTAGTAGCCAGATGGCATTGGCTGGTAGACGGAACCTGGAGGAGGCCAACCCTGTGTGATCTAATGGGCCTTTGGGAGGTAATTGGCAGCAGGCGGTCTCTCAAGTACCCAGGTCCAATACCATGAAGGGCTTTATAAGTGACAACTAGCACCTTGAAGCATATCCGGAGACCAATCGGTAACCAGTGCAGCTCGCGGAGGATAGGTGTAACGTGGGTGTACCACAATCGCTTGTGCGGCTGCATTCTGGACGAGCTGAAGTCTCCGAATGCTCTTCAAGGGCTGCCCCATGTAGAGCGCATTGCAGTAGTCCAGTCTTGAGGCCACGAGGGTATGAGTGACTGTTGCGAGTGCCTCCCGGTTCAGGTAGGGACGCAATTGGTGCACCAGGCGAACCTGGGCAAATGCCCCCCTGGTCACAGCCGACAAATGATGTTCTAAGGTCAGCTGTGGGTCCAAGAGGACTCCCAAATTGCGAACCCTGTCTGAGGGGCGTAAAATTTCACCCCCCAGCCTGAGTGATGGACTACTAACCAAATTTTTGGGAGGGAAACACAACAGCCACTCGGTCTTGTCTGGATTGAGTGCAAGCTTGTTGATCCCCATCCAGATCCTGACAGCCTCCAGGCACTGGCACATCACGTCAACCACTTCACTGAGTTGGCACAGGGCAGACAGATACAACTCTGTATCGTCCGCGTATTGATGGTATTTTATCCCGTGCCGTCGAATGATCTTGCCCAGCGGCTTCATGTAGATGTTAAACAGGAGGGGGGATAGGACCGAACCCTGTGGGACCCCATAATTCAGGGGCCTAGGGGTCGACCTCTGCCCCCCAACCAACACCGACTGCGACCTGTCCGAGAGGTAGGAGGAGAACCACCGAAGGATGGTGCCTCCCACCCCCACCTCTCGTAACCATTGCAGAAGGATACCATGGTCGATGGTATCGAAGGCCGCTGAGAGGTCATGAAGCACCAGGATGGAGGGGTGACCTCCATCCCTGGCTCTCCAGAGATCATTGGTTAGTGCGACCAAAGCGGTTTCCGTGCTGTAGCCAGGCCTGAATCCGGACTGAAAGGAATCCAGTGGTGCTGCAGCAGGCTATGAACTGTTGCTCCTCACACGTCTACTGTAGAAATCTGAGATCTGATCCTGGTTGAAGGTATCTCCCTCCCTTTTCCATGTCAACTTGATAATAATCATGGAAATGCTTTACAAGTTGACAATATTTTCTTTTGCACCGTAACTTTGTGTGTATTCAATAGTGCATACTTACTGAGAAGTATATTAAGGAGCACCGACTGAATTTTATTTCACTTTTTAAGTGTTCTTGAAATGGTTTGAATTTTATGTTGTCCTGAGATGAACAGAAGGAGATGGAAAAGAAGCAGAAGGAGAGGACAATAAATCAAGGGTTTTTTTTGCTCCTGCTGTGACAGCCAGCTTTAACCCTTTTCTTTTTCTCCATAGGCAAACTGACTGAAATTTTAATGCACTGTTTATGACTGCAATAAATATAGAGATGCTGTCATAGAACATTCCAGCACTTTCACTAATTTTAACCTCTGTTCGTTGCCATCTTAGGATAGCTGTTTCAAAGTGAAAGGTGATGTGAAAGTGTTAGACAAATCATTTGAAAAACGCCTTTATAAAAAAAATATATGTTATTATAGTACTTACTTATAGATGGTAGAGAGGGGCATTATGATAAAAATATCAGATAATTTCCGAAAGGAATTTATATAGAAAAGTCAAGGGAAGAAGCAGGTGTACTAATTTTCTCCTCAAGTGGTTCTTGTCAAGTCTGTCCACTTCAGTTTATTCAAAAGGACTATTGAATATATTGGGGTCAGTTAGAGGCAGAAAACCCCAGGCCTATTCAGCAATGAATGTCTTTTAATTATGAAGTCAGCCTTTCATAATTGAATTACTAGACCACAGTGCTTCCTTAATGACTGTCCAGTTCACACTCTTTTGTTTTGATCTTGTTGATTTTGCCTGCTTTATAATTTAGACTGGAGCATTGGTGGGAATTCCTCATTAATAAGGTGTATGACTTGGTTGGTTTGATTGGTTGATCTGTAACTGTATCTCTCTGAGTGTTTTGGATTTATGTGTCAGGCACCCAGAATGGCTTAAACTGTATTATTTACAGTGGATGTATGAATGGGTGAATGAGTCTGCTTTAAAGCAAGAAACTATTCCCTCTTTTGAGATAGGTCATCAAATAATAACTTGTAAATGTGGAACATGGTGGAGAAATGCTATTGGAGAGCAGGCAGCTTTGCATAGCAGAAAGAAAGCTGCAGGCAGTAGCACTCCGTTTAGAAGTACAACTTTTGCAAAAAAAAAAAAGTATTAAAGCTAGTGCTTGCATGAAAGAAAATACAGATAAACATTAGTTAGGAAATAACATAGTGATAGGAAAGCCTGAGTTAGTATGTCTAATGTCTGCAATTGAAAGCTTTCCTCCATTATGAAGCAAATCAATAAGAAGCTGAACTGTGCAGGTTCTTAACAAAAGAGAAAGAGAATTGAACTGAGAAAGGAAGGAGCGATATAAAAACTCAGAAAATATCAATCTAATCAACAGGATTCATATTACATAGAAATTGCAAAATAAGATAAGAACAAGAGATAAAATTATGGGGTTCCTCTATCAACATATCTACATTTACTGCCTCTAGTGGCCAATGGTTACAAGTTCAGAAAGGCAGCATGTATAAAGATGAATTTACACTGGAGAGTCATCTTTCACTGAGGAATGTCTTTGGAGTTGGATTTGCTGTTGCCAGGTTGTTGTAGGGCTCATCATTGTAACTTAGGAGATATAGTTAGACTTCAAAGTACAACCATTTTTAGTGCCTATTTGAAGTCACAATGACACTGAAAAAAATGACTTAACAACTGGCCCTCACACTTATAATTGTCACAGCATTCCCCACAATCACATGATTAAAATTTGGGTACTTGCCAATCGGCATGTATTTACAATGGTTGCAGCATCCTGGGGTCATGCAATCACCATTTACAACCTTCCCACTATTTGCTTAACAACTACTTGATTCACTTAACAACTGTAGTGCTTTGCTTAACCATGGCAAAAAACCAAGCATTGCCTGTGGCCAGTTACTTTTATGAGTCATTTATCCTGTTTTCCACATTCCCATGCGCTTTCATCGTTTCGTATACACTATGGCACATCCTGTGGGAGCATTTCTCTGCAATTATTCCCACAATATTTCTTTTGACATGCCCCCATCTCATTCATTTTGAGACTGAGTAGAGGGAAGAGGAATTAGTTATATGGTATGGCTGTTCCAAGAACCACAGAAAGTATTGTGACCAAGACAACCTTAATAGTTTGAACCACTGTTCTTGTTACATTCTTTTTGACTTTTTCTTTAACCAGCAGTGATAATTTCAGCTTCTTAGTAAAGATTCATATTGGTGCTCTCAAACGGCATATTGGTATTCTCACTACTGCCATTGCAAAATAAGTGGCATTTAAAGACAAGTTGTTCTGACTGTAATATTAATTTTAATATTCAATTAATGTTTCATTTCCTTATAAATAATTTAAATGATTCCATTGGGAAGATCAGACTCATTTGGCACACATATATATTTCTTTCTTCCTGGCAATAGATTATTTGAGCAGGGGCTATATGTGAGAGGTCACCTTGATGGTATCTCGCTTCTGCCAGCCAATAAATCCAACTCTATGGAAGGAATGACAGTTAAGCCTTTCCCATTGACTCTGACAGGTTATTTTGACTTCTAGAAACATTATTGAGCTGGTAGACATTCTGAGTATCAAAAGAGAAAGTAAAAATCTGGAGATATGAATTCAAAATTGAAAAAAAAATCTACAGCAGCCTGTTGCAAGCAGGGAAATTAAAAAAAGAAGCATAAGCTCTAAGACTCCATCAGTCCAACAAAATCCTTTTTATTCAGTGCAGATTTTAAACTACTGACCTAAGACATCAGGTGTCAAACTCTCTCGGAATTGCTGAAATGTTTCTGTGTTGGAAAAATACCCATTCTATGTTTAGAAATTAAAGAAATGTTGTTGGGGTGGGGGGTATTCTAGGCAGATGTTGGGAAGTATTTGATGCTTGCCATTCTAATGCACAAGTTCTGTTTTAGGAAAAGAGAAAGGAGGAAAGAAAAAAAAGAATATGCTGAATGAAAATGACACATTTAATTGCTAGGAGTTTGAAGATTATTTCCTCTGTCTGTGCTAGATCTGTTTACAGTGTCAGTTTTTAAGTGATTAAAAAGAGCATAATTCTGCATCAGATTCTATTACAAAGTCAAAGGTCCAGTTAGAATTAAATGTGATTTTAAAAGCTTCTTGATAATTTATCTTGATTTTCTTACATGACAAAAACCATAGTATAAATAATAGAGACTGTAAGGCTCTTTTCAAGCTAACACACATATTATTTCTCTCATACTCTCACCCCTTCCCTCCCTCCCTCCCTCTCATCTTTCTATCTGTCTATGTCAGAAATGTGCATGAGGCATAATCCTTAGATCATAGCAGGCTGAAATTTAGGAAATCTTTCTGTCTACTTTTTGAAAAGCAACATTAGTTGCAGACATTGAGTAAAAATCAATTGTTTAGAAAGCATACTTTAGGAAGTCTCTGAGGTGGCTGAGCATCTTTAGCCTTATTATTTTAAAATGTATTCTGTATAATGGTGACATCAGTCTCCTTTTAATGAAATTTTAGTAGCTCTTCTTAAAATTCCTCCATGATCACACATGTCATGGTTCCATGAGCAGTCCTTCTGAAGAGGGACATTGTGTTAGGAGGAAAGAGCCATATTTCCAAGTCCAATTCAAAATACAATAACATTGGATTCCCAAATAGTCTCTCTGTTTGGGAAATATCTCCATACATGATTTTCATGCTGAAGAATGTCACAGCCCTATGAAAGCATAGGGCACCAGAGTATATTTTAAAATTGAAAAAGGAAGTTTGAAAGTATCTCTTTGGCCTTATATTTAAAACAGTATAATTCTTCCATTCGCTAAACTTTATTTTGGGGGACAATTTATTCTTTTATTGCTTTTAAAATAACAGACAAAAAAAGAAGCAAGGGAAAAAAAACACAAGATAAAAAGGCATACATTAGCAAGCAAACAAACAACAACAACAACACACCCACAGTGGAGAACATAACAATATAACAAAGGAAAAAGAAAAAAGTATATCAATTTAGAAGTAAATAGTTACAATTCTATATATCATTTAATCCAATTATTAGTATAAAGTTCTAATGCATTTATATAATTTTAACCTACTATGCTTTGAATAAATCAATCTTACATTTCATTATATTTCTGCTATAGGCAATTCTCTGACAGGTGGCAATACAATTAGAAAAAGGAACCATATATTTATATTTCCAATGCAACAATATCAGTCTTTTGGTTATAGTAAGGGCTCAGATTTACTGTATTTTTTGGAGTATAAAATGCACCGGAGTATAAGACACAGCAAGGTTTTGAAGAGGAAAATTTAAAAATAGTTTTTGCATTCTGCAAACCTCCCCAAAACAGCCTGTTTTCCGTGCAAATGGGCCCATTTGATCTACATACCTTTTCCAGCTGTGGATTTCAACTTTCCTCTTGCCCGCCTGCCATGATGAAAATGTAAAAACTTTAAAAAAAGGCAACTTAGGCACGATTTGCTGCTCCCAGATCAGGAGGCAGAGAATCACGTGCCTCCTTTGCGTAAGGAATTTTTCGCCTTTTAACCCTTGCTTAACTCTGAGCAAGGGTTAAAAGGCGAAAAATTCCTTATGCAAAGGAGGCCCGTAGTTATCTCGCCTCCCCCTGCAGTTAGCACTAAGCAGACTCAGAGTCATCCACTGTGACTCTGGAGTCTGTCAGCAACTACCTTAGTCTTTCCTTTTAATTATTCTTTTCTTTTCCTCATGACACTGGTGAGGCCCTGCCTCCCCTGACTGCACGTCCCTGGACCATGGCCTGTTTTATGTAACTCCTGCGATTTCAACTATGACTTCCTTACCTCCTTACAGTGGCAAGGAGCCTTGGTGTTACTTCGACATTTATTGATTACTCCTTATATAAATAGTTTATTCTGCTGATCTCTAGGGAGAGGAAATAAATGGAAAGCCTGAGAGATGAAATAGAAAACCATAGGATTGGCCTAACTGGGGGAAAAAAGGAGTGGAGCTCATAAGTGGAATGAAGGTAGAGTCACTCAGTGTAGCAGTGTGTCATTGAATACAATGTAGAGCCAAAGCAATTCATACAGACTCAAATGTGCTGCAAGCAGAAAAAGGGGATTAAACATGATAATCAGTCAGAGGTAGCAAATTAGTATAAATTTAAAGGCATGCACTCTTATGCTCTGTGTTTTATTTGTACCATCTGCAAACTATTCTCTGCGTTTCATAGTGAAGTAATGCTAAAGCACAGTAATGCCAAAAACCAGTCAGGTAGGTGAAATTATTAAGTTGAATAATAGTTTTGCTTTTTGACTATATGCAAATGTTTTTGAATAAGTGTTGCTGTTTATCTATACAACCATCTTTTTCTCCTCCTCACACCATGTATTTATTATAGAGACTACTACATACAATGAAATAAGATACATGAGAGATTCCTCACAATTACCATATTTTTCGGAATATAAGATGCACCGGAGTATAAGATGCACCAAGGTTTTGAAGAGGCAAATAAAAAAAAGTTTTTGCACTCTGTTAACCTCCCCAAAACAGCCCATTTTTCACAAAAACGGGCCTGTTTCCCCCCCCCCCAAAAAGGCATGAATAGCCTTTAGGGAGCTTGCAGAATGCTCCTGTAAAGGGGGGGGAGCAAAAAACAGCCCATTTATTTTGAAAACGGGCACATTTTTCATTAAAAAGGCCTGGATAGCCTTTAGGAAGCTTATAGAGTACTCCTGGGGGCTGGGGGGGGTAGATTTTTTTTCTCCAAAAAAGGACATGAATAGTCCTTAGGAGCCTTGTAGAGTGCTCCTGGGGGAATGGGGGGGGGCAAAACAAGTAAAAAACAACCGTTTTTTTGCGAAAATGGGCCCATTTTTTGTCAAAAGAAGAGCATGGATAGCCTTTAGGAAGCTTATAGAGGGCTGCTGGGGGCTGGGCCATTTTTTGCTCATTTCTGCCCTCTCCAGCCCCTAGGAGATCTCTAAAAGCTATGCATGGCGATTTTGGTGAAGGGGCGGAATTTCAGGAGGCAAAACTGCTGTATTCAGCCTATAAGATGCACCCAGTTATTCAGCCTCTTTTTTGAGGGAAAAAGGTGCATCTTATACTCCGAAAAATAAAGTATATTGTCTGAATGTCATATTATAAGTACTAGATATGCATATCAAAGAAATATTATCCTTTGAAATTTTTAGCTTTTCCCAATAATCACAGTTCTATACTTAAGGTGACCAGATTTTCAGATTGGTAAAGAGGGACACCATTGACTGGGGGGGGGGGGCTTGATTAAATTTTTTATATTTTGTCAAAAGGTCACACAAGGCGATTACATGACCCCAGGACACTGAAAGCATCATAAATATGAAGGTTGCCAAACATCAAAATTTTGATCACGTGACCATGAGGATGCGTCAACAGTCGCTAAGTGTGAAAAATGGTCACTAAGTGTGAAAAATGGTCATCAGTCACTTTTTTCAATGCCATTGTAACTTTGGTCACTAAATGAACTGTTTGAAAGCTAAAGCTAGCTTGCATTATGCTAGCTTACATTTTCAAGAGAGAGAAGCTAAACTCCTTATTAGAATTGAAATAAAAATGAGTAGAGTAGAGTAGAGTAGAGTAGAGTAGAGTAGAGTAGAGTAGAGTAGAGTAGAGTAGAGTAGAGTAGAGTAGAATAGTTTATTAGCCAAGTGTGATTGGACACACAAGGAATTTGTCTTCGGTGTACATAAAAAAAATAAAATAGAATACATTAATCAAGAATCATAAGCTACAACACTTAGTGATAGTCTCTCTCTCTCTCTCTCTCTCTCTCTCTCTCTCTCTCACACACACACACACACACACACACACACACACACACTCCTCCTCTGGATTCAATGGGACTTTTAGAAAATCCCACTCCTGTGCACATACTCCCACTTTCTCTCTCTCTCTCTCTCTCTCTCTCTCTCTCCCCTCCTCTGGATTCAATGGGACTTTTAGAAAATCCCACTCCTGTGCACATACTCCCACTTTCTCTCTCTCTCTCTCTCTCTCTCTCTCTCTCTCTCTCTCTCTCTCTCTCCCCTCCTCTGGATTCAATGGGACTTTTAGAAAATCCCCACTCCTGTGCACACACTCCCTCTTTCTCTCCCTCTCCCTCTCTCTCCCTCCCTCACTCTCTCTCTCTCTCTCTCCCCTTCTCTGGATTCAATGGGACTTTTAGAAAATTCCCACTCCTGTGCACACACTCCCTCTTAGAGATAGAGATAGGAAAGGAGACAAGAAATGAAGGAAAGAAGGAAGGTGATAGGAATAAGAAGGAAAGAGGGAAGGAAAGGAAGGAACAAGATTAGAAGGAGGAGACAGAGAAAGGAATGAATGAATGAATGAAGGAAGGAAGGAAGGAAGGCTCCTCAGAGGCAGATCTTCAGAGATCTACTGCACATGGGAGAAGTTCTGACAGATGAGACGGAGCGAGTCAGAGGGGGATGTGGGGCTTACAGGGCTGTCTGGAGAGGCGAGCTTTCTGAAGGCTGGTCTTCCGCACCCCACGCCCTCCCCTCCAACCGGGCGCCGCCGCCAAGCTCTTTGCCACCAGTGACTCTTGGTGCTGCTGGAAGAAAGAGGTGGGCGTGGAGTTTGGCCACCTCCATTGCCCGATCCCCGCTGGCACCGCAGCCCCCGCCGGTTCCCTTTTACCCACACCACCTCCACCATGCCCCTGCCTGGGACAACCACCGCCGCTCGTAGCTCTGCCAACCTCTCACCCTCCCCTCGTCCTGGGCTCTCCTCATGGTCTCTTGTCTTGTTTCCGAAGGGGAGGGGTCCCTGGCCAACCGCAGCCTGTTTCCCTTTCGCCCCCCCCCACTCATCCCCTCCTGAGAAAGGAAGGGAGGAGGGAGGGAAGAGAAGGAGATCGAGAGAGGGATGGAAATAGGAAAGGAGGCAAGAAATGAAGGAAAAAAGGAAGGTGATAGGAATAAGAAGGAAAGAGGGAAGGAAAGGAAGGAACAAGATAAGAAGGAGGAGGAGACAGAGAAAGGAAGGAAGGAAGGAAGGCTCCTCAGAGGCAGATCTTCAGAGATCTACTGCACATGGGAGAAGTTCTGACAGATGGGACGGAGTGAGCCAGAGGGGGGTGTGGGGCTTACAGGGCTGTCTGGAGAGGCGAGCTTTCTGAAGGCTGGTCTCCCGCACCCCACACCCTCCCCTCCAGCCGGGCGACACCACTGAGCTCTTTGCCACCAGCGACTCTCGGTGCTGCTGGAAGAAAGAGGCAGGCATGGAGTTTGGCCACCTCCATTGCCCGATCCTCGCTGGCCCCACAGCCCCCGCCAGTTCCCTTTTACCCACACCACCTTCACCATGCTCCTGCCTGAGACAACCACCGTCGCTCGTGGCTCTGCCAACCTCTCGCCCTCCCCTCGTCCTGGGCTCTCCTCATGGTCTCTCGTCTTGTTTCCGAAGGGGAGGGGTCCCTGGCCACCCGCAGCCTGTCTCCCTTTCGCCCCCCCCCACTCATCCCCTCCTGAGAAAGGAAGGGAGGAGGGAGGGAAGAGAAGGAGATCGAGAGAGGGATGGAAATAGGAAAGGAGGCAAGAAATGAAGGAAAGAAGGAAGGTGATAGGAATAAGAAGGAAAGAGGGAAGGAAAGAAAGGAACAAGATGAGAAGGAGGAGGAGACAGAGAAAGGAAGGAAGGAAGGAAGGCTGCACATGGGAGAAGTTCTGGCATAAGGGACGGAGTGAGCTGGAGGGGGGGCTTACAGGGCCGTCCAGAGAGGCGAGCTTCCTGGAGGCTGGTGTCCCGCACCCCACACCCTCCCCTCCAGCCGGGCGACGCCGATGAGCTCTTTGCCACCAGCGACTCTCGGAGCTGCTGGAAGAAAGAGGCGGCCATGGAGTTTGTCTGCCCCTCCCCCACGACTCCACCTTGCCTGGTCACATCCCCTTGCCCTGCGGAGGGCTTGCCCGGTGACGAAGACGCCTGGAGCGTCGGTGCCAGCAGGCAGGCAGGCAGACGGGGCTCAGAGGGAGGGAAGCGCCGCTGCAAGTAGCTCGAGGAGGCACGCCTTGTCACAAGCAGCTCTCCAGCCACCTGGAAGGAAACAGCGAGTCGAAGGGTGGGCTGTTGCACCCCGCAAGCAAAGGGGCCGCTGGGCACCCTGCAAGACTGCTTCGTTTCTGGCGGGTAGTTCTAAGCGAGGTGGCAAGAAAACCATGTGCAATTCAGTAAGGTTTACTCCTTAATATATTATTTCAGGACTTACAGCTTAATGATGTCCGAGTAGGATAAGTCTTCCCTTGAATATCTAGGCTTTCTGCTGTCCAAAAGCATTGAACTGAAAGATTAAATATTTGTCTCAACGGATTGGGATGAGTGACATTCTCGTTCCTACAGAGATGGCTGTTCTTTAGGCAAAGCTACAGTGCTTTTTGTCCTCCTTCGGAAGCCATCTCTCATGACGTTTGCGAGCCAATCAAGAGTGTGGCTTTGAAAACCTGCGGCGTGATTGTGCTGCGTGGGAGCGAGTGTCTCTCCCCGAATATGGAGGACGTAGTAGGCAACTTGTATGTATCCTAGAAAATCAGTAAGACCCGCTGGCGGCCCCTATCTGCCACGGCCTTGCAGCCTCTTTACGTTGGTAAAAATAAAAATTTTTAAGAAAATCGGGACTTTTTAAGAACGTGGTGGGACGCGTGACAAATTGTAGAAAAGCGTGCCTGTCACGCTGAAAGTGTGATGTCTGGTCACCTTATCTATACTCCACTACTTTCTCCCAAAACCCATATTGAAAATTGTAAAAACATGTTTTAAAGAAACATTATCCTTATTACAAGTTAAACAAAATTTTGGACAATTCTATACATAAATTTCTACAAATAAAACATATAAATGTATTTCTATAAATACATTCTAAGTATTATTTTTGGTAATAACATAACCATATTGTTTATGTTGTTGTCTAGGAAAATGCTGACACCTGCATATTTCTTTTGCTTATCAGCATTCTCACCTCTCTGATGTCAGGTTAGAAAGGAAGCATGCATTTCATCCTAATGGAATTGGTAATGGAATAAATTTATATCACTAACCTTCATTAAGCTCAGATTGAGTAAATGGTGTGCCTATACAAAACCCTACATCTATGCCTCCAGACAGCCACAATTCAAACAGAAATCTGAAGTCGACTGTACTCATATTTGTTTGACTCTTGAGTAAAACTCTCTCTGGAATCTAAAAGCCTGAAAGTAAATCACTCAGAGGACACTTCCTCAAATTCACACACATCTAAGTATAACTTCTCTTCCAACATCCAGGTGAATATATGGAGAATAGGGAGAGTAAAAGGTGGGTTTCTAATTTTCTACCTGATTTAAGCCATTTGTGTAATCAGCTGAATGTATGAACAGGTGACAGTAACATCCAGAGGAGCTTTCTCATTTATCCAGATAGTTTGTTGGTGCAGAATAAAAGAGGGGTCACTTCGTGTTTTACTTTCTGTTTTGATTCTTCTATCATTATGTACAGCTAGTAAGAGCTAAGACTGCAATAAATAAAGGCAGGCGAGTTTGCTGATGCCAAATACACACAATAGTGTTTCCAGTGGCTCTGGAAATTTCCCTATTTTTTAATATAATAACTAGATAGAGATAATATAAATTCTTGCTGGTTTGTGTCTCTGATTTTGCCTGACCTTTATCTTTGTTTTGCCAGTCAAGTGTTTTGATATTTGCTGCTGTTTAATAAATAAAAGTTAAGCTCCACCCACCCCCAGCTAAACTTGGTGGATTGTTTGCATTTTCTGGTCTGTATATGGGGACTGGGGATCTTCTGGAGGAAAAATTAAAGTGGAAATTATCCACACTAATTTTATAATAGTAAGGATTTTTTTTTTTTTGCAAAGCTATCTTACTGAGTATGCTGCTTGTTCCTTTTACTTGCATGCATTTTATTTGTAATGGAAAGGAACATCTGGTATTTTAGTGCTAATTCAATTACAGTTTTGTCAATAAACCAAAATTCTACTGAAATTATTCAAGTATTTAAGGAATGGAACCGTTTAAACAACCACACTTTCCTTCTGATATATACTATGTACCAGTGTTGGCAAATATTTTTGGTACCGAGTACCAAAACAAGAGAGCACACACATACGGGGGGGGGCACTGGAAATAGGAAGAGCAGTTCTGGAAGAGCAGCTGGTCTTCTGGTTTCTGGCATGCATGTGTGCATGAAGAACAACTGGCTAAGTGCATGTGCACTTTGGAACCCGGAAGAGCAACAGGCCTGGAGAGATGACTCTGTGTGCCATTTCTGGCACGTGTGCCATAGGTTTGCCATCACAGCTATATATTATACCAGTACATATATATACTAATCTTTCAGTCATTTGACCTTTTGAGGCTTATTGCAGAAAATGACCTGTAATATATAATATAATAATATATTCATTATATTAATAAAGTATTCAATGATGAAGTGGAGGTCCAGATGATTCAGAAATTTAGGAGCAGATAGATAATATTAAAAGAAATTTTGAGATTTACTAATATAATGCAAGATATGGATCGATCATTTTTAAAAAATGTAATTAAAAATAACCTAACTTTCACTTCCGGGGGAGGAGTCAGTCGTCATTGGGGGCTCAACGGACCTCCCCCCAGAGTTCTGGTCTGTATATCTAAAAGATCTATATCTCCCCTTTTAGGCAGAAAGGGGCAGGGAGGAGCTCAGTCGTTAGAATCTCTTTGAAATTCACAGCCTTTTATTTTTTGCTGTGAACGGAGAAGAAGTTCAACACAAAGCTGAGCTTTTTTTTTTTTTTTACTCCAGCCAGATCTTCGCAGCTGTTTTTTTCAGCCCAAGGCAGGTCATCCTCCCCCCTCAGAACAAACTTAAGCTATTTAAAGTCGGTCCGGGCAGTGACCATTCCTGAAATCCTTTTTTTCTTTATCACTATTTAAATACCAGCTTCAATCTAACCAAAAACTCCTTTGTTTAACTGTTTTTCAAAATGGCGATTTTATAACCTTCGCAGTTGATATATTTAATCAGCCCTGTTTTTCTGAAAACTTTTCTTTACTAATTGCCAAAGTTTACTCAAAGTATTTTATTGCAAATTAGGGTGTGCAGAGACTTTGTTTGTTCGCTTTTGTTTTTTTTATTATGGCTCCCAAGTCAAAAAATTCCAAGCGTTTTCCTAACAATACATCCCAAGTAATCGCGATAAAGCCACAGTCTTTGCCTTCTACGCCCCCTACTGGAGATTTGTTAATGAAAGAACTTCTTTTTGAAACTCTCAGAGAATTTAGAGAGGAAATAATGCAATTTATTTCGGAACTATGTGATAAATTTGACGCTAAGATTGCCCAAACAAGGAATGATACCATCGGAGCGATAACCGTGATGACAGATTACATTGCAGGAATGGAGGATAAATTGGAACTTTTGGAACAAAACAATTTTAATCTGACATCTAAAATCGAAAAGTTGCAACAGGAAATTGAAATGGCAGAGAGACAACTTGTTATGACAAATTATAAAAAGACTGCGTTTGCAATAAGAGTTAGGGGATTGCGTGAAAACGAACAGGAGAATTTGAAGCAGACCTTTTTTGAGGCTTTCAGTCGTGTGGTGGGCGGTCCGGGACTCAACTTTGATTGGCAGATCCAAAAAATTTACCGCCATAATTCGTGGACAGCAAAACAGAGACAGCTTCCGAGAGATGTGGTTATATATTTTGCTACAAAAGAGTCCAGAAACGCGATGCTGCAAGAGTTCTACAACAACAGGCTGCGAATTGATGGACAGGATTTGATCGTTTTCAAAGAGGTGCCTCCCCAGATGTTAAAAGCCAGGAGAGACTATGCTTTTTTAACTAAAGAACTTAGAGATAATCAAATACGGTACAGATGGGAAGCGCCATTTGGTATTACAGTCACACTTAACGATCAGAAACATCGCCTCAACTCAGCTTGTGAAGCCCGAGATTTTTATCATAAGATTTTAAAGGCGGGACTTCCTGAATTACCCGGACTTGGACAAATACAAGGAGAAGTACAACAGAAATAACCAATCACACAACTACAAGGAGGAGGGCCTTCTCAGCAGCGGCCCCGACCCTTTGGAACGAGCTCCCCGTAGAGATTCGCACCCTCTCCACCGTCCAGGCCTTCCGCACAGCCTTGAAGAACTGGCTCGCCCGTCAGGCCTGGGGATAAGGACCATTGCCCCGCCCGAATGTTGTATGCATGTTGCTCATTATTTTATTATGTGTTGTCGTCTTAGTGTTGTATTCCCCCCTCCCTGGTTTTCTGTGAGCCGCCCTGAGTCCCCTCAGGGAAAAGGGCGGCCTACAAATAAAATAAAATCAATTCAAAAAATCAAATCAAATCAAATCAATCAATACAAGGCGGGAGCTATCGTTTTTCCCCTTCGGAAGGGCAGCAGAGCGGAGAACAAGGATTTAGTTATGCTTTCAAAATATTTGCTTAATCTTAACTTGAATAACACTTTGTGACTATGTTTTGTAGAAATGGCATAGCGCTATACCGATCAAGAGACATTAAGGCTGTAAGAAATGATGCTGATCACCTCCGAAATTATATTGTATGGGACTTTAAAAAAAAAAAAGACTTGATGGACAACTTGGAACTTTTACATAAACTGCTTATGTTTTATTCTCTAGGGTGAGGAAGGCAGAGATTGTGACGCTTTTGGATTGTGGTTTAGGTTGAATTGAGTTGGGAAGGGTGGTGCAGATGGGAGGGTAGTGAAGGTTTAATTAGAGATTATTTTGAGCCAGAAAGTAAGCTGACTTTTATAGTAATTTTTATTTGAACATAAGTTTGGAAGAATATATTTAAGGAGCTTGAAGGAAGGCGGAGCAAATAGGGGAGGTGTACGGATGATACTAAAATATATATATATGGACACGGGTAGAGGCAGGATGAGTGGAGTTGGAACAGAAACCGAGAGAAATATTTGAGGTGTTTAAGTTGCTTTATAGAGAAAGAAGTAAAAGGGATATATTAAAGGTTTGGAAATGGATACATATTTAGACAAGGTCCCTAGCTAGAGTAGAATTTTATTTGATTAACTCACTTGGTTTCAACATAGTTTGAAATCCTGCAAGTTATAAATTAATTGAGATTAGGAATGATGTACATTGTTTAAGTGTTAATATTGATGGGAAGCTGAGTTTAAGGAAGAGAGTTTATTGATTTTTTTTTCTGAGGGGGCGTTTTCCCCCTTTTATTTTTTAATTATTCTTTTCTTTTTTTCCTTTATTGTTTATTTTTTATTTTTTATTATTTTTTAACTTTTAATCTATCTGGTTTCAATATACTCCAGACTTTGCTTGATAAGGAATGATGTCGGGAATGGGATCTGGGAAGTCGGAAGGGGGTCTGGGAGGGGGGTTCATGGGGGGGAGGGGGGGAGGGTGGAAATGTAGATTCAATTTTTAAAACAATGAATGCACTTGGATACTGTTGCTTTTTTTTCCTTTTTCTTTCTTTTTTTTTCCTTTTCCCTAAAAATTTTCTTTTTCCTTATAACTTTAGTGTAAATTACAAAACGAATAGACCAATGAATAGTAATAATACACCGAAGTGAGGAGTAGAGGGAAAGAAGAGGGAGGAATGAAGAGGGAGTGAGAAGGGAATGTAAGGAGGGTGAGATGGTGGGAAGGGGAGAAAGGAATGGTTGAGGGGGAGGGGAAGTAGAAGAGGGGATTGTTGGAGGGGAGAAATGAAAGTTGGAGGGGTAGAAGAAAGGGTGTATGAAGGATAGAAGTGTTATGAGTTGTACTTATTGTTTTTTTTTCTTTTTAACTGCACAGTATTTAAGTGATTGTATAAAGGAAAATGAAAATGAAAATGTAATAAAAAAATGTTTGAAGAGAAAAAAAAATAACCTAACTTTCTAAACCATACTACTTTTAGACAATATTTCTATCACTGCATTATTTGAATGACGGATATTTTTTGCTAGTTCAAACGTGAGTCTGTTTTGCTCATACCTTTTTATTTCACCTTTTATTAATGATTTAATTAAAAATAGCAGTGGAATAGATGAACTCCAAATCTGTTGTCAAATCTTGAATTTGTATCAGCATTAGATGAGATTAGGGAGAACACTATTTCATGATGACAGAGGCAGCACAATTTCTATAAAAAACTAAATTGAAGTTAGACTTTAGTTGTAATGTCAGCATACATATGTCTAAAAAAATTTGTGATCTCAATATATTTGACTCAATTTTTTTCATTCCAGATTTTCTCCCTAGAAATTTCTGTGACCTATTCACAGTTGGGTTTTTAAATGGTGAATTCAGTGGAAATTCAAAGGTAATTCAGAAGCTCATTACAATGAAAGAGAACTGGATTTGTGTAAATTCTTTTCTTTGCATTTTTCTAAACAATTTCTAAAGTACTGTTAATCTTTGGGAACAAATATCTTTGTCCCTGATTTCTGCCAATCAGAATAAGTAATGATTTCAGTTTTTCAGTGCTTGACCAATAAGATGAAACAACTGTTGTATTTCAGTGAAATAAGAAATCTCAGGCTGATTTTTAAACAATAAATGTTACTCATAATTCTAAATTTTATACAGATCATGTACTGCTTTCTGCACCACCCCCAAGCAATATAGAACTTAAATGGGTCAAACATTTCTATTCAATACAATGAAGTTGTTGACTACTTATAAGGACTTGGAAGGGTAGTGGCCAATCCACAAGTAGGACATGCATGTATTTGCAATATTTATTTTTGATTTTTCTTTGATTGAAGCTGAGGATCATGCCTCCTTTGATGCTCTAGATTGGCATAAGGCTGAGAGTGATCTGATGAACCTTGATGATCTAAATAAATTAAAAGGCCAGCTTTCCTGTTTATTCCTTTTTTAAATACAGTATTGAATAATTGAACAATTGCACATGCTATGATCAAGAATTGCTTGCTACAATAAATGTTTGTATCCTGACAATTGTAATGTTTAATGCTAATTATGAACATTTTCTGTTGTTCTGGTTAGATAAAAGAGACCGCAAAGTTTACAGTATCCTTCCTGGGCAACAGAACATAGATTCATGGGATAAGCTGCTAAAATGAGAAGAACTCAGTTAGATAACAAATTTAAGTATAATTATACTATAATCACTTCAAACCATTCAGAAACCAAAAAAAAAAAATCTTTTAAAAGTGTTCTACAATTATTACCTCATGTAATAGGCTGAATGTGAATAAATAGTTTTAAAATTACTGTTGTTTCACACAGTAAAATAAATAGCCACATGTGGTGAACTATAAGAAATAGCCCAGACATCCAGAGAAGAAAATAATATTTTAATTTTGGAAGATTAAGAAATTAATTCTTTAGGCATCATTTTGTCAACAATCCTTTTTTATAGATTATTTTTTACGGCAATAGAGAAATGTGTGTCTTATAATGAAAAAGTTGAAGATATGTATTTGATATATATATTTGTTTAGCCTGGGTAAATGCATCTAAGTGACAGATTTTTTAAAATCTCTTCTTCAGAAACATACAGTACCTTAGTAAGATGAAGCAACTTGAACATAAGAGAAACCAAAAAGAATGTCTGCTTTTCTAAAGTAAAACAAATATTACAATTTCAGCCTAGGGCAGTGATGGCGAACCTTTTCAGCACTGCGTGCCCAAACCAGAACGTGCGTGAGCTGCAGTGCCAGAGTGCTGGCCAGCTGGTCTTTGTGCACACTGGAGCACCAGATACCCAAAGACCAGGTGGCTGGTGTGCATTTGGTACTCTGGCACATGAGAAGACCAGGTGGCCAGCGCATGTGCCCACAGAGAGGGCTCTGTGTACCACCTCTGGCACGCATGTATTACTGAAACATGGCTGGGCCCTGAGGGAGGAGTCCCCCTCGTCGAGATGTGCCCAGCCGGATTTCAGGTGCTACACCAGCCGAGAGCCCAGGGAAGGGGTGGCGGTGTGGCTATTGTAGTCCGGGAGTCTTTAGTACCTCGTAGGATCCCTGCTCCGGAGCTTGTCGGGTGTGAGTCCCTGCTAGTGAAGCTGGACCTCAAGGGTCAAGTGGGTTTGCTGCTTACGTACCTGCCTCCCAACTACGTTGCAGCAGCCCTCCCCTCGCTCCTCGAGTCAGTAGCCGAGCTAGCGGTTGAGTTCCCTAGACTTATAGTTCTGGGGGACTTTAACTTGCCTTCGCTCGGTGAACACTCTGATGGAGCGCAGGAGTTCATGGCTTCCATGACAGCCATGGGCTTGACTCAAGTAATTCGAGGCCCAACTCACTCAGCGGGTCACACGCTTGACCTCGTATTCCTCTCGGAGCAGTGGAGTTACGATCTTGGTCTGAGGGGTAATGAGATCATACCCCTGTCATGGTCAGACCACTACCTACTGAGGCTAGACTTCCGGAGGCGAAACCTCCACCGTAGGGAGGAGGAACCGACCAGCTGGTTCCGCCCCAAGCAACTGATGGATCCTGTTAGGTTCCAGACGGAGCTTGGGGTTATTCCTGATACCCTCGCCCACAGTTCGGCGGAGACCCTCGTCGCTGCCTGGCACTCGGCAGCTTCGGAGTCTCTCGACCGGATTGCGCCGCTACGGCCCCTCCGGGTCAGCGGCCCCCGGAGGCCTCCTTGGTTTACTGAGGAGCTCCGGGAGGTAAAGCGCCGGAGGAGATGCCTAGAGTACTCGTGGAGGTCCGATAGGTCCGAGTCGAAACGGGCACTTTTGACAGCATGCACCAAGGAGTATATTCGGACCCTAAGAACAACAAAAAGAACATACATTGCCTCCTTGGTAGCGTCCGCCGAGTCCCGCCCAGCCGCCCTGTTTAGGATAACCCGCTCCCTCCTAAATAGGAGGGAGACGGGGGACTCCTTACAGGGTAAGGCTGAGGAATATGTCCAGTTCTTGGCGGACAAAGTTGCCCGGTTTCGAGCGGACCTGGACTCCACCCCAGTAGATCCAGCCGAGACACAAGGAGAAAACTTGGCAAACCATCTCTGGGTTGAGTTTCAGGAAGTTGCCTCTGGGGATGTGGACAAGGCTATGCGAGCTGTGAGTGCCTCCACCTGCATACTGGACCCGTGTCCCTCCTGGCTGGTTGCCAACAGCAGTGAGGTGACACGAGGCTGGATCCAGGCGGTTGTTACCGCTTCTCTTCGGGAGGGGTACTTTCCCACCGCGCTTAAGACAGCGGTGGTGAGACCCCTCCTGAAGAAGCCGTCTCTGGATCCAGCTATTCTTAATAACTATCGTCCAGTCTCCAACCTTCCCTTTGTAGGGAAGGTTGTTGAGAAGGTGGTGGCTCTCCAGCTTCAGCGTACCTTGGAGGAAGCTAACTATCTTGACCCCTTCCAGTCTGGCTTCAGACCCGGTTACAGCACAGAAACCGCTTTGGTCGCATTGACTGATGATCTCTGGAGAGCTAGGGATGGAGGCCATGCTTCCATCCTAGTTCTCCTGGACCTCTCAGCGGCTTTCGATACCATCGACCATGGTATCCTTCTGCGACGACTGCGAGAGATAGGGGTGGGCGGCACTGTCTTGCAGTGGTTCTCCTCCTATCTCTCGGACAGGTCGCAGTCGGTGTTAGTGGGGGGGCAGAGATCGTCCCTGAGGCCCCTAACCTATGGGGTGCCGCATGGGTCGGTCCTATCCCCCCTACTATTTAACATTTACATGAAACCGCTGGGCGAGATCATCCGAAGGCACGGGATAAAATATCACCAATATGCGGACGATACACAGTTGTATCTGTCCGCCCCGTGCCAACTCAATGAAGCGGTGGACGTGATGAACCGGGGACTGGAAGCCGTTAAAGACTGGATGAGAGCGAACAAGCTGATACTCAACCCAGACAAGACCGAGTGGCTGTTGTGTTTCCCTCCCAAAAATTTGACCACCATACCATCACTCAGGCTGGGGGGACAAAATTTAAACCCCTCAGAAAGGGCCCGCAACTTGGGAGTCCTCCTGGATTCACAGCTAACTTTTGACCACCATCTCTCAGCTGTGACCAGGGGGGCATTTGCCCAGGTTCGCCTGGTGCGCCAGTTGCGGCCCTACCTGAATCGGGAGGCCCTCACAACAGTCACTCGAGCCCTTGTGATCTCCAGGCTGGAATACTGTAATGTGCTCTACATGGGGCTGCCCTTGAAGAGCATCCGAAGACTTCAGCTAGTCCAGAATGCGGCCGCGCGAGTGATCGTGGGCGCACCACGGTTCGCCCACATAACACCGATCCTCCGTGAGCTGCACTGGCTACCTGTTGGTCTCCGGGTGCACTTCAAGGTCTTACTCACCACCTATAAAGCGCTCCATGGTAGTGGATCTGGCTATTTGAGAGACCGCCTTCTGCCAATTACCTCCCTGCGTCCCATCAGATCACATAGAGTTGGCCTCCTCCGTATTCCATCCGCCAGTCAGTGCCGACTGGCGACTACTCGGAGGAGAGCCTTCTCTGTTGCAGCTCCGACACTATGGAACAATCTCCCCGTGGAGATTCGTACCCTCACCACCGCCCAGGCCTTCCGTACAGCCCTTAAGAACTGGCTAACCCGTCAGGCCTGGGGATAATCTTATTTCGCCCCTCCCGAATGCTGAGTGAATGTTGAGTTTTATTGTCTAATTTACTTTGTGCACATTTCTTTTTTTGTATTGTCCTACACTCCCCTTCCTTTTTTGATTGTAAGCCACCCTGAGTCCCCTCAGGGAAAAGGGCGGCCTATAAATAAACTACAAACAAACAAACAAACAAACGCATACCATAGATTTGCCATCACGGGCCGAGGGCATCTCCAGCTTTAAATAGTTCATATTAAGTGGGAATGGTAAAAACTCTGCTTCAGAACTTCAGACACTCCACAGTCACTGCTAATCTCAGCTGAACAATTAGATCTGTATCTTAAATTCTAAGCCTTAATACCTCTTATTAATCTGATTTAGACATCAGATGAAGCATGATTTTTTAAAAAGTTTAATTTTTTATAAAGTAAAATTAGCTAGATTTAGGCAATGCACTAAGCATTGTTAGTGCACTAACATGGCTTCTTAACCAAAAATCATTGTTTTGACAATGTGAGGTACATCACTAGATAACAGTGGACCCTGAAGTGGAATAGAATTCTTCATGTGGAAGAATATTTTATTTTATTTTTCTATGAACCCAAGTGATTTTTTATACTTTTGAGACATAGCCCACATCATGTTTTTGCCTGTTCCCTTTTGACAACCCACATCAGCCAACATATCTAACTTCCTCTTTTGTTGTAAAGCCACAAGATTTTTCTAAAGAACTGCAAGTCTTGAATTATTCATTTTTATTATGGTTTAATCTTTTCATCTTTTCAGTAAATAAAAGAAGGCCATACAAGGAAACAAATTTTGAACAGTGTTTATTATGGTTGGTTGTACAATCAGTCAGCTGTTTAGATTAGATTTGGCATTTTGGTCCACCTATTGAATCCTTCCAAGGACCTCGGATAGACAGATACTGTTGTTTAATACCATTAAAGGTATTATTGCTGAATGTAAGCTGTTCCAAGTAAAAATGCATTTTGCAATTAACTGATAGTGATTTTATGAAGACCAATGGTGTTCCAGTGATGTTCCAGTTGTTCTGGGAGTGCGTCGAAGTCAGCTATTACTATTGATACTATCTTTGCTTTCTTTTACCATTCTCACTGTACCTCTGTATGGATGTCTTTATATATTATGATTTTCTCCTTCATTTCTTTTCCTGTTTCCAGGTATTGCAATGTTTACTATTACCCAGTTTTTGTGTCTTTATTATCAAGAATCTGGGGTGTTATGTGGCAGGTGCTTCCTGTTTGAATTCTGAAGTCCCATAGCACTTTAGCTTCTTCATTTTCTATCACTTTTGTCTATTTTGTGGTCCCATCTGTTCTTGCTTGCAGCCAAATGATATTCCTTATAGATATTCCAATACACCATTGCTGCTATTTTATCATGCTGTTGTCAACCTATGCAATCTTCTTGCAGCAGCTAACCAAGTGGTCCACTGTTTCTTCAGCTTCATTTCTTTGCTGTCATCTCAATTCTGATACTGTATGAATTTTGTTTTTAAGGCTTGGTCAGCCTCTCTGTCTCATCAATATCCTGTTCTTAGCCATTACCAGGTCTTCTTGTTATCTGCTTGGCTTGTTAGTTTTTTATGTACTAACCATACAGTACTTTGCCTTGCCATGATTCTTTTCTGTACACCATTTGATCTGTCTTGTAGGGCAGATTTCACCAGTACTTGGTAAGCCTTCATGGTATCTTAGCTTCAGTGCATTTTCTTCAGTATACTTCAGATATTCTTCCAATGCCCTTTTTCTTTCTTAAACTGTTCCTGCAATATTCTACACCCATCTATTTTTTCCCTTGGTAAGTAGAGTCTGTCAAGCTGCATGAATGAAAGGCATGATTCATTGTCATTACATTGTTTTTTGAACTTCCTATCCAGGGAAATCCCATAGCTGTGACCAGATTTTCACTGTTTTTTTCTTTGTCAGGTGTTGACTGGTTCACTGCAGTCTCTCCATTAGATGGATTCATTGAAATGTTTTTGTTTCCACTGAAATTGGAGATTCTGCCTATAGTGTGCAATTTGAGTTTTGCCTCTGTTTATCTTCTTGGCTATATTATTTGCTGCTTTATTATTTCTAATGCTTCATTCATCTTCTTTGTTTCTAAGTAATACTTCTTCATCAAGTACTCTTTGGTCTTCTTATTCTTTAGCTCTCCATTTCATCTGTTTTAGCTTGCTTGCATCTAATTTTAGCAGGCTGATCTTATTTTCCAGTTTGAGCTTTGATTATGTGGGGGTTCACAGTTTGACTTTTTTCCTTGATTTTGCTTCCATGTTATTCAATTGTAACTGTAGTTGTGCTATATCAATTGATATGTCTCTTGCAGTGAGCTGATGCTCATCTTTGATATTACACATCTTTTCCAGCAGCCAACACCCAGGTAAGTAGGGATTACCATGGGGCAAACAATGAAACAAGCAGAAAATAATACTTTAATCAAGGAATTACCAAGGAGAAAACCATACCCCAAACAACACGTGCAGGGCAAGTTACAGTATATAAGCAGGGAGCAACCTTATACATTCTACACATGCTATAATTGCTTATTAAAATGTTTGCAAGCAAACAACCAAACTCCTAGAGTACCAAGGATTCCATTGGAATTCAAAGTACAGCAAACATTCAAGATACATATCTTCTCATAAATCACAGCCAATTGGATTTTTCTAAGTCTGCTTGGAGTAGGCCACTGCTGGTGGGGATCTTAGGAAATGTAGTTAGTTGACTCATGCATGAAAAAGAGGACCAATGGGAAATATATTTCTCAACTCTCTCAAAGCCAAAGAATCTTCTAAATGTGCCCTAAAGGGAATTATAGTATTTTGAAGCTTTAAAAATAATCCATGTACCCTATGATTATTTATCATAGCTGTTCTGTTGTCAAAGTAAAATGTGAAAAAAGACTTTGCTTTGTTAAAAAAACATCATAGAAATATCCCCTAAAAACAAACAAACAAAAATAAAGCCATTATAGTACAATATATGATACCATCTTGTCTGCTGATAGGGCTTAGATTTTACCTATCTACAGTCTACTTTGGTAGTCAGCTGATGTATAACTACTAATCCATTAAATACACAACACAGAGTTGGAAGGGACCTTGGATGTCTTCTAGTCCAACCCTCTGCTTAGGCAGGAAATGCTACACTACTTCAGACAAATGGGTATCCAATATCTTCTTAAAAACTTCCAGTGTTGGAGCATTCCCAACTTCTGGAGGAAAGTTGTTCCACTGATTAATTGTTCTAACCGTCAGGAAATTTCTGTTTAGTTCTGGGTTGCTTCTCTCCTTGATTAGTTTCCACTCATTGCTTCTTGTTCTGCCCTCAGGTGCTTTGGAGAATAGCTTGACTCCCTTTTCTTTGTGGCAGCACCTGAGATATTGGAACACTGCCTAGTTCTTCTTTTCATTAAACTAGACATACTTCGTTCCTGCAGATGTTCTTCATATGTTTTAGCCTCCAGTCCCCTAATCATCTTTGTTGCTCTTCTCTGCACTCTTTTTAGAGTCTCCACATCTTTTTTACATTGTGGTGACCAAAACTTGCTGTAATATTCCAAGTGTGGCTTTATGAAGGCATTATAAAGTGGTATTAACACTTCATGTGACCTTGATTGTATTCCTTTGTTTATGCAGCCTAGAAATGTATTGGCTTTTTTGGACACTGCTGCATACTTCTGGCTCATATTTAAAGAGTTGTCCACTAGGATTCCAAGATACCTCTCATAGTTACGACTATTGAGCAAGGTACCACATATACTGTACCTATACATTTTATTTTTCTTGCCCAAATGTAGAACCTTACTTTATTCACCACTGAATTTCATTTTGTTAGATAGCGTCCAATATTCAAGTCTGTCAAGATCCTTCTGTATCTTAAGCCTATCTTCCAGAGTGTTGGATATTCCTGCTACTTTGTGTCATTTGCAAATTTCATTTTCATTTCATTTTTCATTTCATTTTAATTTATTTGTATGCCGCCCTTTTCCCCAAGGGGACTCAGGGCGGCTCACAACTCAAAGGGAAGGGAAAAACAAACAAAGTTACAAAAACATAAAAAACCATACATAGTTAAAAAGCACAACAATCATACCATTCGAAGTGGGGCAGCGAGTCTTTAGCCCCAGGCCTGTCGGAACAGCCAAGTTTTAAGGGCTATGCGGAAGGCCTGGAGGGTGGTGAGGGTACGAATCTCCACGGAGAGTTCGTTCCAGAGGGTCGGAGCAGCCACAGAGAAGGCCCTCCTCCGGGTAGTCGCCAGTCGACACTGGCCGGCTGATGGAATTCGGAGGAGGCCTAGTCTGTGGGATCTAATTGGTCTAGTGGAGGTAATTGGCAGTAGGCGGTCTCTCAAGTACCCAGATCCAATACCATGAAGGGCTTTGTAGGTGACGACTAGGACCCTGAAGCATACCCGGAGATCAACAGGCAGCCAGTGCAGCTCGCGGAGGATAGGTGTTAAGTGGGTGAACCGAGGCGCACCCACGATCGCTCGCGCGGCTGCATTTTGGACAAGCTGAAGTCGCCGAATACTCTTCAAGGGCAGCCCCATGTAGAGCACGTTGCAGTACTCCAGCCTAGAGGTCACAAGGGCACGAGTGACTGTTGTGAGAGCCTCCCGGTTCAGGTAGGGACACAACTGGTGTACCAGGCGAACCTGGGCAAATGCCTTCCTGGTCACAGCTGACAAATGGTGTTCAAAAGTCAGCTGTGGGTCCAGGAGGACTCCCAAGTTGCGGACCCTATCTGATGGGCGTAATGTTTGACCCCCCAGCCTGAGAGGTGGAACACTTGGCCAATTAGTAGGAGGGAAGCACAGCAGCCACTCGGTCTTATCTGGATTGAGTACAAGCTTGTTAACCCCCATCCAGTCCCTAACAGCCTCGAGGCCCTGGCACATCACGTCCATCGCTTCATTGAGTTGGGACGGGGCGGACAGATACAGCTGTGTATCGTCCGCATACTGGTGGTATTTTATCCCGTGCCATCGAATGATCTCACCCAGCGGTTTCATGTAGATATTAAAGAGGAGAGGGGGACAGGACCGAACCCTGCGGCACCCCATACGTTAGGGGCCTAGGGGTCGATCTCTGCCCTCCGACCAACACCGACTGCGACCTGTCCGAGAGGTAAGAGGAGAACCACCATAAGACAGTGCCTCCCACCCCCACCTCCCGCAGTCATCGCAGAAGGATACCATGGTCGATGGTATCGAAAGCCGCAGAGAGGTCAAGGAGTACTAGGATGGAGGCATGACCTCCATCCCTGGCTCTCCAGAGATCATCGATCAATGCGACCAAAGCGGTTTCCGTGCTGTAGCCAGGCCTGAAACCCGACTGGAAGGGATCTAGATAACTGGTTTCCTCCAAGGACCATTGGAGCTGAAAGGCCACCACCTTCTCAACAACCTTCCCCACAAAGGGGAGGTTGGAGACTGGACGATAGTTGTTTAGGACGGCTGGATCCAAAGATGGTTTCTTCAGGAGGGGTCTCACCACCACCGCCTTTAATGCGGGGGGAAAGACCCCCTCCCGAAGGGAGGCAGCAGCAACCGCCTGGATCCAGCCCCGTGTCACCTCCCTGCTGTTAACAACCAGCCAGGAGGGGCACGGGTCCAGTACACATGTGGAGGCACTTACAGCTCTCATGGCCTTCTCCACGTCCTCAGGGGCAACAGCTTGAAAATCAATCCAGTGATGTCCTACCAGATTATCCCTTGGTGTCTCGGCTGGTTCTGTGGGATTGGAGTCCAGGTCCGCCCGAAACCGAGCAACTTTATCCGCGAGGAATTGGACGTAGTCCTCAGCTCTGCCCTGCAAAGGATTGCTTGTATCCCTCCTATTTAGGAGGGAACGGGTTATCCTGAACAAGGCAGCTGGGCGCGACTCAGCGGAAGCAATCAGAGAGGCAATGTATGTTCTTTTTGACGTCCTAATTGCCCGGATGTAGATTCTGATGCTGGATGTTAAAAGTGCTCGGTCCGACTCGGATTTACTGGATCTCCATCGGTGCTCTAGGCGTCTCTTTCGGCGCTTCATCTCCCGGAGTTCCTCAGTAAACCAAGGGGCCCTCCTGGATCCACTGCCTCAGATCGGCCGTAAAGGCGCAATCCAGTTAAGAGCCTGTCGCTGCTGAATTCCAAGCAGCAACCAGAGTCTCCGCCGGACTGCGGGCGAGAGTATCAGGAATAACCCCAAGCTCCGTCTGAAAACCCGACGGGTCCATAAGTCGCCTGGGGCGGAACCACCTGGTCGGTTCCTCCTCCCTACAGTGGGGGTTTGGTCTCCGAAAGTCAAGCCTCAGTAGGTAGTGGTCCGACCATGACAGGGGTAAGATCTCACTACCCCTCAGACCAAGGTCACAACTCCACTGCTCCGAGAGAAATACGAGGTCGAGCATGTGACCCGCTGAGTGAGTTGGGCCCCGGATTACTTGGGTCAAGCCCATGGCTGTCATGGAAGCCATGAACTCCTGCGCTCCATCAGAGTGTTCACCGAGCGAAGGCAAATTGAAATCCCCCAGAACCATAAGCCTGGGGAACTCAATTGCCAGCTCGGCTACCGACTCGAGGAGCGAGGGGAGGGCTGCTGCAACGCTGTTGGGAGGCAGGTACGTTAACAGCAAGCCCACTTGACCCTTGAGGTCCAACTTCACGAGCAGGGACTCACACCCGACAAGCTCCGGAGTAGGGATCCTACGAGGTACTAGAGACTCTCGGATAACAATGGCCACACCCCCACCCCTTTCCTGGGCTCGCGGCTGATGAAGCACCTGAAAGCCCTCTGGGCACATCTCTACGAGGGGGACTCCTCCCTCCAGGCCCAGCCAGGTTTCAGTAATACATGCCAGGTCTGCCCTCTCGTCTAAAATTAAGTCCCGAACGAGGGGAGCCTTATGAACTACAGACCTGGCATTTAGCGACAGCAGCCTGGGACCAGGGTCCTGATTACTCGCACCATCTGGCCTTGGAGTGGGACTCATAGGGCCGGAAGGAGGGATCTCTGTAATGTAGCGAGCCCTCCTTCCCCGGTAATGGCCAGCCCTAAAGTCCCCGCCATATCTGCCCCTCCCTGTTAAGACCGTAATGCTCCAGCCCACTCCCGTGTCCGTAGTCCCTCCACCCACCCACACAGGCCCCGTGTTTCCCGACAGGCCCTTCGAATCAATCATCCTCTCACATAAATACATCCACTCATCCATGCATTCCCCACATAGGTCAATTAAAACACAAAAAATACAACAGTAATAAAGTTAAAAAGTGGGTACAGTCATCAGTCAGGCATACCATTCACACTGCATTCCTAAAAAATTTTGGAGCACTGCGCACGTATAGATTAATAGCTGTGCAGATAGATCTTAAAGATTTGAGGTGGCTGAGCACCAAGAGTGGTATACAGGTGGTATACAGGTGGTAAGCAAATGGTATACCTCATTCTTGGAAAGGTATAATAAAAGGTCCAGAGTCTAAAGAGTCTAAAGTCCGGGGTGGCCGTGGTGGATCGTGAAAGAGGGGGGGATACATTAGAAACATTAAATCCCCTCTTATAGTTTTGCCATCTTCTGTCGCTCCCTCCGTTGGACAGATGTACCAGGGAGCAAACCAAGGAACAGACTGTAGATGTTACCAACAAGTCCGGGGGCCTTAGCACTCGTTGTAAGTGCCCCCACCCATCCAGAGTCCAGTGTGCCTCAGTGAGATGGCTTGCGCGGGCACTATCCAAGATAATACCCCAAGGGCAATGACGGGTGGTAATGATGATAATGATGGTAATGATGGTAATAGTCAAGGCCAGATGGGGCTGCGCCAGCGAGTCCAATAACCCAGAGGCCGTGGCCAGAGGAGGCCAGATGTTGAGAGGCCAGAGCAGGGGAGAGCCAAGTGCCAGGCAAACGACATGGGGGGAGAGCCCGCAACAGCAAGGGTGGGCAGAGGAGAAAACGCGCCAAGAAAGCAGCCAGGCCAGGCAAGAAACAAACAAGCCAGGCAAGGAGCAGAGGAGGAAAAAGGCAGCGTCAAACAAGCCGGGCAAGGAACGGAGGAGGAAAGAGGCAGTGTCGGCAAGGGAGTGGGGCCAAACAGGGAGGGGGGGTTGTTCGGAAGGGCTGCTGCGACGCCAGGCAAAGCCAGTCGCAAAGCCAGCTGCCCAGTTTATCCAGTCCCAATAATAGTCCAGCTCGCTCACCCCCTCTCTGGGACGATGGCAATCAAACGAAGCCCCTAAAAGCTCAGCAAGTTGAATAGGAACGCTGAAAACGCTGGAAGATGCCGCCGCTGCCGCCAGCGGAGCGCCGCCTCCCCCACCGCCGAACAGCACAGGCAGCACAAAAGTCTCCGAGATTTGGATGGTCCGGGGTCGCCTAGGAGTGGCGATCCCCCAAAAAGTCTGGATTCCTCGGGTCCCCTGAATTCCGGACATCCCCAGGGACCCCTTTCCGAGAGGTGCAGAGTTGTTTTCTAAAGATTTTTCAGCGTTTTTCGCCTGGTTTGTTCAGAGCGAAAACGCCTGGCAGCCATCTCTGATCTTGCACATGCGCACCTCCATCTGAAGCTCTGTTACTGCCTCCATCCACACCTAGTTCCACACCTATCCCCTTGTCCAAATCATTGATGAAGATGTTGAAGAGTACTGAGCCTAAATTAGAGTCTTGGGTTATCCCACTGCATACTTTCCTCAATGTAGATGTAGTTCCATTGAATACTACACATTGAGTGCAGTTGGTCAGCCAGTTATGAATCCATCTGGTGGTGATGTTGTCTAACCCACATTTTTCTATTTCATCTAGTAGTAAGTTATGGTCTACTTTATCAAATGCCTTACTGAAATCCAAGTAAATTATATCAATAGCATTCTTCTGGTCCATTAATGTTGTCACTTTGTCAAAGAATGCAATAAGATTAGTCTGGTATGATCTGTTTTTGACAAACCCATGTTGGCTTTTGGTTATTACTTTGTTTGCTTCTAGGTGTTTGCTGATAGGTTGGACAATCTATTGAACATTAACATGCAACATAATCTGAAATGAATATATGCAGTTAAATTAATTTCTAACCAGATGTTTTTGTTCAATTTTGTACTTGTTAGCAACCTGGTAATTAATCATACAGTATAAAAGCTTTTGTAAATAAGAATGTGAAAGATGAAAATCTTGCAGAAGTATCTAGGATACTTGATACTTCTAGTAAATCCATTTTTGAAAGAATGCCATTGTAAACCTTTTAGATGAACTTTCTCACCTTTTTGGGAGCTGTAATGTTTTCCATACATACATAAATATATCACCTTATTCCTTTGAAGGATAACGAACATTATACAATCTCCTCTAAAAAATAATACAAAATAGCAGAGGAAACTAAAGTCATGGAAATATAATGGAATCTTAACTATATCTATAGTAGTTTAAATCAATGTTGTTTAAAATACATTTCTATATTGCAGAGTTGTGATAGAATTGGGTAGCCTATAAATTTCATAAATAAATTAAATATATCTTTCTACCATTCTATTTATCCACAAATCACTTTATCTATTGCCTTTTGTACTTTAAACATTTCACTTCTCTCTTTGAAGAACTTGTCAATTCTATCCAACTACAATGTTTTCATTATTCCCATTTGTCTCAACCTATTCACTCCTCCATATATTTGTTTTCTGATGCAATCATTTATTTTCTCAGTATGGTCAATATGCCCTTTTTTTGTACCAGCCACTCTCTTTTGTATTTTAATCCACATTCATCCAACTGTCATTCATTCTTGATACTACCTCATTTTATTTTCCATATTTCTTAAGTAACCCATTGCTGCTACTTTCAGCTTAGCTTTTATATTTCTCCCAATGTACTTAACTCTTGAGTCAGTTTGGTGTATTGATTAAGGTATCAGGCTAGAAACTAGGAAACTTTGATTTCTGGTTCCACAAAGTCATCTTGGTGACTATGGGCTAGTTACTCTTTCTCAGCTCTAGGGAGGTGACAGAGCAAGCCACTTCTGAAATCTTGCTAAGAAAACTCCAGGGACTAGTCCAGGCAATTGCCTGGAGTCAATAGTGACTTGAAGGCACACATGTACGTTCTTACTCTTACTTCACAAAATGAGCAGAAGCATGCTCTTATCTGAGTGATTTATAGTCTTTCAGTAGGTAACCCTTCCTTGTAAGAGACCATATACTTATCCTTTCCCCCTCATCTTTTGTATATCTTAAAATTTCTCAATCATTTTCTCATCGGGGGGGGGATACATTTATCCATTTGTTATTGTTTTCCATTACTTATGTATAACTTGTACTCATTCAGTTCACTTTTTGTCAAACACAACTAATTTGGACTTATGTGCATTGCTTTTTAGATTCTTTCTCTTCACTGTCCCTTATAATCTGATATTTGCTGCAAATCATATTAGATGTCTTCAGGTATGGTAGTATCTGCATACAAAAACAAAAACATCTAACAGAAAACTCACCTCTAAGTTTAGCCTAATGATGGTCCCATAAGCATTTGTCCATTAATATTTAAAAACCAGTAGGACATTCCATATATTTTTACTCCTGTGAAATACAGAACTATTCACTAAGCATTCCATTTATTCCCAAGCTCATTTTACTTTGATTATATACTACATTTTCACATCTAAATTTCTGAACCAAAATGTACAAGATGTGAGCCAGCATTTTAAAATGTGTTTTTGCTATAATGTCTATTTCATTTAACATCATTAAGTTACTGATAGGTTATGTTGCATCTTCCTGTTACTCTAACCCAGTGGTGGGATTCAGCCAGCTTGCACCACTTTGGGAGAACCAGTTGTTACCTTTCTGAGCAGTTTGGTGAATTGGTTGTTGGAAGAAATCATTAGGACAGAGAACCAGTTATCAAATTATTTGAATCCCACCACTGTTCTAACCTGGTTTGACTTTGACCAGATTGCATTCTTTTTTAAAACTCTTATTTCTGCCTTTAATTTATAAAGTACCTAAAGGGTTAAGAAATAAATCCAACTGGTAAAATTCTCTATTAGTTATAATCAAACTAAATGTTTACAATAAGGTATTCTTGATTTGCATTTAATGCAGCAGCTGAGGATTTCCCTTAAGGGACATGGATTCAGCTGACTCTGCCAGGGTTTTCAGCCTTTCCTATCTTGTGCAAAAATTACACAAGGTTGGGAGAGGTTGACATCAGCAAAATTACATTTCTTGTATTGATAAGAGTGAGAGTACTTCTTAATTCTGCATGTGTATACACACACACACACACACACACACACACACACACACACACACACACACACATATATATATATATATATATAGTTATATATATATATATATATATATATATAGTTATATATATATATATATATATATATAGTTATATAT